>NC_073414.1:1698218-1783218 GCF_028641065.1 Leucoraja erinaceus
CACACACATAGACACACACACACATATAGACACACATACACACACATACACACACACACATTCACACACACATACACACACATACACACACACACATACACACATATACACACACACACACACATAGACACACACACACACACACACACACACACACACATAGACATACACATGACTATGGGTGCTGTCTTTGCAGAGTTTGCACGTTCTCTCCCTGTGACCTGCGTGGGTTTTCTCCAGGAGCTCCGGTTTCCTCCCACACTCCAAAGACGTGCAGGTTTGTAGATTAATTGGCTCGGTAAAAATTGTAAATTGTCCCTAGTGTGTAGGATAGTGCTAGTATACTGGGGGTCGCTGGTCGGCACGGACTCGGTGGGCCGAAGGGCCTGCTTCTGCGCTGTGTGTGTTTATGTTGTATCACTGATAGCATCGATGACCATGAGAGAGGTTCCTTCTCTCTTCCTCCTCCAACGTGGAGTTTTTGCTGTGTCTTGGGACTTTTAGAAAATTCAGAACCACTTCTTGAGGCATTGTGTTATTTCCCTGAGCCCATTAATGTCAGCTCGCTGTTGACTGAGTTGGAGATTTATGGTTTAGAAGGAACTGCACATGCTGGAGAAATCGACGGTGGACAAAAATGCTGGAGAAACTCAGCGGGTGAGGCAGCATCTATGGAGCGAAGGAAATAGAAACATAGAAACATAGAAACATAGACATTAGGTGCAGGAGTAGGCCATTCGGCCCTTCGAGCCTGCACCGCCATTCAATATGATCATGGCTGATCATCCAACTCAGTATCCCGTACCTACCTTCTCTCCATACCCCCTGATCCCCTTTAGCCACAAGGGCTACATCTAACTCCCTCTTAAATATAGCCAATGAACTGGCCTCAACTACCCTCTGTGGCAGAGAGTTCCAGAGATTCACCACTCTCTGTGTGAAAAAAGTTCTTCTCATCTCGGTTTTAAAGGATTTCCCGCTTTATCCTTAAGCTGTGACCCCTTGTCCTGGACTTCCCTAACATCGGGAACAATCTTCCTGCATCTAGCCTGTCCAACCCCTTAAGAATTTTGTAAGTTTCAATAAGATCCCCTCTCAATCTCCTAAATTCTAGAGAGTATAAACCCAAGTCTATCCAGAGTATATCCAAGTCTATCCAGTCTTTCTTCATAAGACAGTCCTGACATCTCAGGAATCAGTCTGGTATAAGATAGAGTTCTAGGGGCTAGTGGAGTCAAGGGATATAGGGAGAAGGCAGGCACGGGTTATTGATTGGGGACGATCATATTGAATGGCAGCGCTGGCTCGAAGGGCCGAATGGCCTCCTCCTGCACCTATTGTCTATGTTTCTATGTAACTAATGGCTGACCAACCCCCTGGCCTGTCTCGAAAGCTGATATCGAACCAGCCAACTCTTGGTCACCTGGTCTTCTCGATGTTTTAGGGAAATCCTCTTTGTGGTTTGTGAGTTCCTATCATGTTGGGAAATGTTTGTTCCTCTGCAAACTTCACCTAAGTGGGAACAGGGGCATGTAAACAGCAGAAAGTAGACAATAGGGAAATAGTAAAAAAAAAATTCGGTTGGATTTCAGGAACTATTTAGCACCGCCATTCAATTTGGAAAAAAACATGGGGGAGAAATCCAACTCTGTATCCAGCTGTTCTGGCAGCGTTCTGAGGTGTGGTGGGCCCCTTGTGTCTGAGAGTGGGCCGCAAGGGGGGGGGGGGGGATCTTATAGAAACTTACAAAATTCTTAAGGGGTTGGACAGGCTAGATGCAGGAAGATTGTTCCCGATGTTGGGGAAGTCCAGAACAAGGGGTCACACACAGTTTAAGGATAAGGGGGAAATCTTTTAGGACCGAGAAGAGAAAAACATTTTTCGTCACACACAGAGAGTGGTGAATCTGTGGAGTTCTCTGCCACAGAAGGTAGTTGAGGCCAGTTCATTGGCTATATTTAAGAGGGAGTTAGATGTGGCCCTTGTGGCTAAAGGGATCAGGGGGTATGGAGAGAAGGCAGGTACGGGATACTGAGTTGGATGATCATATTGAATGGCGAATGGTGCAGGCTCGAAGGGCCGAATGGCCTACTCCTGCACCTATTGTCTATGTTCCTATGAGGGAGGGAGAGGTGAGACGGTGGCCGGTTGGACAGAGGTGACCAGAGTGTGGAGTGGATGGAGAAACAGAGAACTGCAGATGCTGGTTGATAGACAAAGTGCTGGAGTTACTCAGCGGGTCAGGCAGCATCTGTGGAGGGAGTGGACAGGCAACGTTTGGGGTCGGGACCCTTCCTCAGACTCCACCAAACAATCACCCATCCATGTTCTCCACAGATGCTGCCTGACCCGCTGAGTTATGGTGCAGCAGCATCTATGGAGCTAAGGAAATAGGCAGTTTCGGGCCGAAACTCTGGAAGGGCAACGTTTGGCCGAAACCCTTCCTTTCGGCCCCTACGTTGCCTATTTCTTAGTCCATAGATAATGCTGCACCCGCTGAGTTACTCCAGCCTCTGTGAAACTGTCTCCCATCCATGTTATCGAACAGCCAACTGCTTGGTCACCTGAGTTTTCTCCAGCACTCTGTGTCTTATTTCTTGCAAACTAGTACCTGCAGTTCCTCGTGTCTCTATAATTTATTCCCTGTCCTTCATGAATAAAGGGGAGGTCATTTAAGACTGAGGTGAGAAAAAATGTTTTCACCCAGAGAGTTGTGAATCTGTGGAATTCCCTGCCACAGAGGGCAGTGGAGGCCAAATCACTGGATGGATTTAAGAGAGAGTTAGATAGAGCTCTAGGGGATAGTGGAGTCAAGGGATATGGAGAGAAGGCAGGGATGGATTATTGATTGGGGACGATCAGCCATGATCACAATGAATGGCGGTGCTGGCTCGAAGGGATGTCAGGACTTGTCTTATGAAGAAAGACTGGATAGACTTGGTTTATACTCTCTAGAATTTAGGAGATTGAGAGGATATCTTATAGAAACTTACAAAATTCTTAAGGGGTTGGACAGGCTAGATGCAGGAAGATTGTTCCCGATGTTGGGGAAGTCCAGAACAAGGGTCCACACACAGTTTAAGGATAAGGGGGAAATCCTTTAGGACCGAGATGAGAAGAACTTTTTTCACACAGAGAGTGGTGAATCTGTGGAATTCTCTGCCACAGAGGGCAGTTGAGGCCACACAGTTCATTGGCTATATTTAAGAGGGAGTTAGATGTGGCCCTTGTGGCTAAAGGGATCAGGGGGTATGGAGAGAAGGCAGGGACAGGATACTGAGTTGGATGATCAGCCATGATCATATTGAATGGTGGTGCTGGCTTGAAGGGCTGAATGGCCTCTACTCCTGCACCTATTCTATGTTTCTATGTTTCTATGTTTCTATCCTCATATTTACCCTATTCCTGCCTCTCATGGTATTATATTTTTCCACAGATTCACCCACCTTTGCAAGAAGCATATACCATGTTAAAACCAACTCCTGCACCTATTGTCTATGTTTCTATGTTTCTATGAGTTTCGGGGAAATCTTTCTGATTTCTCCTAAACCACTGGTGTGTGTCTCCTCCTCCTTACTGCCCCCACCCCCCACCCCCTGCCCAATAGACCTGTCACCCACTTTCCACAAGTCATATTTCTCCCAATGAGTAAAAGCCCGGCAAGTCAAATTAAGATGAAACCTGTCCGCTCAGCATTGAGTCACCGTGAATGGGCCTGGCCTCACCCCCTGCTCCACTGGTGAGATTTGCATACATGCAAATAAAGGCCAGCCAGAACCCCCTTTGAAGGATGATAACGAGAGATGTCTTTCATTAGCCCTGAACGTCAGGAACGTGGAAGGCCGTGCGATCCAGAGATCTTCAGCGAGCAACGTGGATTAAAACAAGCTCTCGCCATTAGCTCACGGGACAACTAGTGGTACGTAAGTAAGTACGTTTTGTTCCTTTAAATCAACTCGTGTCGAAAGCAAAATGCTTTACATAAAATGAATAATAATAGTTTCCGTACATCCATAAAAAAATATAAATAAGAAAAATTACACAACATAGAAACATGGAAAATAGGTGCAGGAGTAACCAATATGATCACGGCTGATCATCCAACTCAGTATCCCATCCCTGCCTTCTCTCCATACCCCCTGATCCCCTTGGCCACAAGGGCCACATCTAACTCCCTCTTAAATATAGCCAATGAACTGTGTGGCTTCAACTACCTTCTGTGGCAGAGAATTCCACAGATTCACCACTCTCTGTGTGGGAAAAAAGTTTTCCTCATCTCGGTTTTAAAAGGATTTCCCCCTTATCCTTAAACTGTGACCCCTTGTCCTGGACTTCCCCAACATCGGGAACAATCTTCCTGCATCTAGCCTGTCCAACGCCTTAAGAATTTTGTAAGGTTCTATAAGATCCCCCCTCAATCTTCTAAATTCTAGCGATGTACAAGAGTCTAACCAGTCTTTCTCATATGAAAGTCCTGCCATCCCAGGAATCAGTACTCCAACCTTCTCTGTACTCCCTCTAGACCCTGTCTTTCAACTGCATTAGGAGACCAAAAAACTGTACGCAATATACTCCAGGTGTGGTCTCACCAAGACCCTGTACAACTGCAGTAGAACCTCCCTGCTCCTATACTCAAATCCTTTTGCTATGAATGCTAACATACCATTCGCATACCATACCAACATATCTGGTGTCCACCAGAATCAGTTTTACCATCTGATTGTAAATAACCTTAAAGAATTGTTAGACATGAAATGCTCAACCTGGGAGTCGGGGGGAAAAGTAAATGGGAGGTAGAGATGGTCACAGATATATAGAACAAAGATCAAAGAAAGATTGGAGCCCACAATGGTCCATTGTTGGCTGTGGGCTGGCCTATGTATCTCAACATCACCATCTATATCTGTCATTTCCCTATTCCCGTAACTCGCGGTCTGCAGAAGGGTCTCACGATATGACTGTACAGTCAGCACCTGTGGAGAGGCACACAGAGAGATACAGCGTGGAAACAGGCCCTTCGGCCCAACTTGCCCACACCGGCCAACATGCCCCATCTACACTAGTGCCACCATCCTGCGTTTGGCCCATATCCCTCCAAACCTGTCCTATCCATGCACCTGTCTAACTGCTTCTTAAACATTGGGATAATCCCAGCCTCAACTACCTCCTCCGGCAACTCGTTCCATACACCCACCACCCTCTGTGTGGAAAAGTTAACCCTCAGATTCCTATTAAATCTTTTCCCCTTCACCTTGAACCTGTGGCCTCTGGTGTGGAAGAAATGAGCTGGAGTGACTCAGTGGGACAGGCGGCATCTCTGGAATCATCTAGAAGGAATGGGTGACGTTTCGGGTCGAGAACCTTCTTCAGACTGAGAGTCGGGAGAGAGGGAAACGAGAGATATAGATGGCGATGCAGAGATATGTTGAACAAATGAAATGAAGAATTTGCTAAAAAGTAATGAGGAGAGTGGAAGGGGGCCATTGTTAGCTGTGAGCTAGGTGAAAACCAGTTGCAGTCAACGAGACAACTATGAAGCTAGGACAACTTGGGTTGGAGTGAGAGGGGGTGCATGGTCCTCGATTCATCTCCAAGAGTCCATGATTGAGGGGGGATCTTATAGAAACTTACAACATTCTTAAGGGGTTGGACAGGCTAGATGCAGGAAGATTGTTCCTGATGTTGGGGAAGTCCAGAACAAGGGCCCACACACACACAGTTTAAGGATAAGGGGGAAATCTTTTAGGACTGAGATGAGATGAGAAAAACATTTTTTTTTTCCCCCCACACAGAGAGTGGTGAATCTGTGGAATTCTCTGCCACAGAAGGTAGTTGAGGCCACACAGTTCATTGGCTATATTTAAGAGGGAGTTAGATGTGGCCCTTGTGGCTAAAGGGATCAGGGGGTATGGAGAGAAGGCAGGGACGGGATACTGAGTTGGATGATCAGCCATGATCATATTGAATGGCGAACGGTGCAGGCTCGAAGGGCCGAATGGCCTCTACTCCTGCACCTACTGTCTATGTTTCTATGTGTCAGGTCCGATATCGTGCATCAGACTCATAGACAGTAACGTTTATGAAGGAACTTACTCAGTTGGATGATCAGCCATGAACGGTGCAGGCTCGAAGGGCCGAATGGCCTCTACTCCTGCACCTAATTTCTACGTTTCTATGTTTCTAAGATGCTGGTTTAAACAGAACATAGACACAAAAAGCTGAGGAAGGGTCTCAACCCGAAACATCACCCATTCCTTCCCTCCAGGGATGCTGCCTGTCCCGCTGAGTTACTCCAGCATTTTGTGTCTGTCTTCTCCATAGACAACTTCTAGCCCAAGGTCAAAGATGGCAGAATAGTTTGCGATTTGATCTTGTGATCCCAGCTCTCTCCCCTCGATGGGAGTGGGGTGGGGGGGGACAATTAGACCTCAGACTTAGCATAAGCAGTAAATCAAAACCAAGGCTCCGGGAATAACAGCAAATGCAAAATATAAAAATGAAAGTGAGTTGGCCAATTCTTTCACTTTTGCTGGGTGATATCAGACAGATGGAGTCACTTCTGCCTGGGGTGTACAGACTGTCTGATGAACCACTGCCTTCCCTACACCCCCACTTTCTATCTTTAACTCTAAAGGCTAATTCTTTGCCCAAACCATCAAAGCTGACTATTTAGTTTAGTGATACAGCGTGGAAACAGGCCCTTCGGCCCACCAGGTCCGTGCTGGCTAGCGATCAACACATAGTAACACCGTCCTGCACACCCCAAGGACAATTTTTACATTTTTATACCAAGCCAGAATTAATCTACAAGCCTCTACGTCTTTAACCACTGTACGAGTTCATTCCAAGAGTTCTCCCGAGTTTGCCCCGATTTGAACTCGGAGATTTACGGTAATGGCCACTCGTCGGTACTCGAGGCTCTCGTGGACATTTTCCAACATGTTGAAAAATCTTCACCAGTCTTCCCGAGCTTACCTGCCGTTAGCGAGTCTTCCCGAGTACCTGCCGTTAGCGTTACGAGCCGCTAAGGGACGTCCCCGAGCTCCAACGTACCCGCTACGTTCATTCTCCGTGCTTACCACGAGTTTGGGTTTTTTTAAACTCGGGAGAGCTCTTGGAATGAACTCACACAGTGGGACAGGGCGTTTAGGAGTGTAGGTGGAAACCGAAGATCTCGGAGAAAACCCACGCAGGTCACGGGGAGAACGTGCAAACTCCATAAAGACAGCACCCGTAGTCGGGATCGAACCCGGGTCTCGGTAGTGGTGGTGGAGGTAGATATGATAGTTGTGGAGGTAGATGATAGTGACCTATAAGATGCCTATAGATAGCCACGTGAATATTGATGTGGAGCGGGAGGTCAGAGACAGTTCCATAACACTCGCTAGAATTTAGAAGATTGAGGGGGGATCTTATAGAAACTTACAAAATTCTTAAGGGGCTGGACAGGCTAGATGCAGGAAGATTGTTCCCGATGTTGGGGAAGTCCAGAACAAGGGGTCCAGAAAGGATAAGGGGGAAATATTTTTAGGACACACATGAGAAAAACAGTTTTTTTTCACACAAGGAGGTGGTGAACCTATTCTCTGCCGACCGAGTATGAGGCCACACAGTTCATTTTTTTTTTACAGGGAGTTAGAGTGGTGAAATCTGTCAGGGGGTATCTGCCAAGGAAGGGATGGGATACTGAGTTGATGATCATATTGAATGGCGGTGCACTCGACAGTTCTACTCCTGGCTATTGTCTATGTTTCTATGAGGGATCCTCAGATTCGTGGAACCTTCCTGCATCTAGCCTGTCCAACCCCTTAAGAATTTTGGGGTAGGGATCAGGGGGTATGGAGAGAGAAGGCAGTGATGGGATACTGAGTTGGATGATCAGCCATGATCGTGTTGAATGGTGAATGGATGCGGCCTTCCAAAATGAAAAGGTTCCCCAGCCCTGAGTTAGAGAGAACCAGTGTCCAACACTAGAGGGCACAGCTATATGGTGAGAGGGGGAAGTTTAATGTAGATGTGTGGGGCAGGTTTTGTACACAGAGGGTGGTGGGTGCCTGGAACATGCTGCCAGGGGTGGGGGTGGAGGCAGATGCGATGGAGGTGTTTAAGAGGCTTTTAGACAGGCACACGGATATGGGAGGATATGGTTCATGTACAGGCTGATGAGATCATGTACACAGATTGTGGGCCAAATGGCCTGTTCCTGTGCTGTAGTATTTAGTTTAGTTTAGAGATACAGCGCAGAAACAGGCCCTTCGGCCCACCGAGTCCGCCCTGACCAGCGACCCCCGCACGCTAACACTAAAGGGGCTGTCCCACTGTAGGAGTTCTCCCGAGTTTAAAAAATAATCAAACTGGTGGTAAGCATGTAGAATGTTCGTTGGAGCTCGGGGACGTCTCTTAGCGGCTCGTAACGCTAGCGGCAGGTACTCGGGAAACGCGGTAAGCTCATGAAGATTTTCCAACACGTTGAGAAATGTCCACGAGAGTCCCGAGTACCTACGAGCGGCCATTACCGTAAATCTCCGGAGAACTCGTAAATTACTTCGTACAGTGGGACAGGGGTTAACACTATCCACGAGGGACATCTCTTACATTTACCAGGCCAATTAACCTACAAACCCTGTACGTCTTTGGAGTGTGGGAGGAGTTTGGAGTGTGTGCAGTTTTAGTGTGTGTGCAAGACTTAAAGAATAGAATTCCTGTGTCAGAGTTTCTTGGTAACACAGCCTGTATCCATGTGAGGATCTCTCTTCCCCATCTGTCTACACAAACTAGATGCCCTCTGCAGTGAAAGGGTTACAGTGCAAAGGCAGAATGGGGATTTCCAAAGGAAATCGATTTTTTTTTCTCTGCACGACTTGTTGGAAAGGGCCAATTATGAAAGGGTGCTTTCCACAGTAACGAACAGAAATGCAACCACTCGCTGAAGCTCAGTGGTGAGACTGAGAGGCTGTGAGCAGAGTCTACCTCAGCTATGCTCTTGTACTAAGCCCTGTCAATGGTGTTTGGGGCATTGATGGTGAAACCCAGGATGATACCGGCATTGAGCAAGGTCGCAGGAGGACTTTAGCCTGACTTGCGGGCACTTCCCTGGTAATGGTTCAACAAATATCCTGGAGGTGAGTGTGTCCTTACTGGGGTGAAACTGTTTGTTCATTCCTTTCAGAACAAGGGTTCCAAACCAGAGGTACATTTACAGGGCTACATTTCACCTCCCCAGGGGGGTACATTTGCTGATTGTGGATTTGTAGATATTTTTTTCATTAACTGACTGTGTTTGGTTCTGGTATACCGGTATCTGTTCATCATTAGTTGGCCATAAATACGTGAAATTACATTGTTATGCGCTGTTAAAGTTGCCGGGGGGTAAACGGGCCAAACAAGGTTGGGAACCCCTGCTCTAGAGATACACGAGGCATGTTCTGTCTGAGCTTTGAGCACATGTTCCTCGAGAGGAATAGATCGGGGTATAGAGAACTAGAGGACTTAGGTTTAAGGTGAGGTGGGGAAAGATTTTAATGGAACCTGAAGGGCAGTTATTTCTACACAAAGGCTGGTATGTGTATGGAATGTGCTGCCGGAGGAGATAGTTGAGGCAGCTGTTGATCAAAACATGTAAGGAACAGTTAGACTGGTACATGGATAGGACAGGGATATGGGCCAAATGCAGGCAGTGTAGACGGGACTAGTGTGGATGGGGCATGTTACTGAGTTGACGTGGAAAAGCTTTTCCCACTGAGAGTAAGGAAGATTCAAACAAGGGGACATGACTTGAGAATTAAGGGACTGAAGTTTAGGGGTAACATGAGGGGGAACTTCTTTACTCAGAGAGTGGTGGCTGTGTGGAATGAGCTTCCAGTGAAGGTGGTGGAGGCAGGTTCGTTTTTTATCATTTTTAAATAAATTGGATAGTTATATGGACGGGAAGGGAATGGAGGGTTATGGTCTGAGCGTAGGTGTATGGGACTAGGGGAGATTATGTGTTCGGCACGGACTAGAAGGGTCGAGATGGCCTGTTTCCGTGCTGTAAATTGTTATATGGTTATATGGTTATGTTGGTCGGCGTGGGCAAGTTGGGCTGAAGGGCCTGTTTCCACGCTGTATCACTCTCTCTATGACTCTACAAAGTTACAGAATGTGGAGATCTGATCATTACTGATCTGCCTTTACAGTTTTATCTTCTCTCAAAGGGTTAATGCTGTCGTGAATCTTCACAGCACATTTGATCATGTTGAAGGTGTCCCATAAAAACATACTGTTGACAGAGTTCTGATGTGACTTCTGGTGAAACACATTAGTTGTTGACTCACTGTATCCTAATACTGGCTGCCGTGGTTTTATTTGAATGGACTAGGAAGATAGCCATGCTAGTATTGATGGGCTGAATGGCCTTTTCCTGAATTATTGAGCTTGAGAATCCATTCCTTTGCTAGATAGAAGATCCTGCATTTGTGTAGTGCCTTTTACTGCACCAAAGTAACTACAAAAGATGTTGGGGCAACTCAGCGGGCCTAATGCATGGTCTGAAGAAGGGTCTCGACTCGAAACGTCACCTATTCCTTTTCTCCAGAGATGCTGTCTAGCCCGCTGAGTTACTCCAGCACTTTGTGTCTATCTTCAGTTTAAACCAGCATCTGCAGTTCCTTCCCACACAAGATAAGACAGCTTACCCAGAGAGTTATCTTCTCTGAGCAAGAAAAGTATTCTGGACACTGTTAAGCTTGCGACATAAAGAACTTGTTAATACATAAAGGACACAGAGTGCTGGAGTAACTCAGCGGGTCAGGCAGCATCTGTGGAGAACATGCTGATAGGTGAGCATCTGTTTCACAGAGTGCTGGGAGTAACTCAGCGGGTCAGGCAGCATCTGTGGAGAACATGGATAGGGAACGTTTCACAGAGTGTTGGAGTAACTCAGCGGGTGCAGCAGCATCT
Organism: Leucoraja erinaceus; assembly: GCF_028641065.1. Classification (NCBI taxonomy): domain Eukaryota; kingdom Metazoa; phylum Chordata; class Chondrichthyes; order Rajiformes; family Rajidae; genus Leucoraja; species Leucoraja erinaceus. The sequence goes on from NC_073414.1 coordinate 1,709,157, forward strand.
ATGGGGCTAAGGAAATAGGTAACGTTTCGGGCCGAAACCCTTCCGGGTTTCGGCCCGAAACGTTGCCTATTTCCAGAAGGGTTTTCGGCCCGAAACGTTGCCTATTTCCTTAGCTCCATAGATGCTGCTGCACCATAACTCAGTGGGTCAGGCAGCATCTGTGGAGAACATGGATAGGGACGTTTTGGGTTGAGACACGTCTTCAGTCTCCATCTGAAATGTCACCTATCCATGTTCTCCACAGATGTGCTGCCTGATCCACTGAGTTACTCCAGCACTCTGTGAAACGTCACCTATCCATGTTCTCCACAGATGCTGCCTGACCCGCTGAGTTACTCCAGCACTCTGTGAAACGTCACTATCCATGTGAAACAGATCTGCCTGACCCGCTGAGTTACTCCGACACTCTGTGAAACGTCACCTATCCATGTTCTCCACAGATGCTGCCTGACCCGCTGAGTTACTCCAGCACTCTGTGAAACGTCACCTATCCATGTTCTCCACAGGTGCTGCCTGACCCACTGAGTTACTCCAGCACTCTGTGTCCACATGTGTTTGTTGGTCTGTACTCGGTGGCTTACTGACATTGGACCCAATAAATGGAATCTAATATGGGCCATTTGGCCCCTCTTGCATGCTCTCCCATTTGATGAGATCCTATTGCGTATTTCTCCTCCTTGTCTATTGAGTCCCTTGATATCTGTGGAAGGATCAGACAGGGACATGGATAGTTACACAAAAAAGCTGGAGAAACTCAGCGGGTGCAGCAGCATCTATGGAGCGAAGGAAATAGGCAACGTTTCGGGCCGAAACCCAAATCCTGTGTAACCTTCGATTCTTCAGCATCTGCAGTTCCCTCTTAAACACAGGGACATGGATAGGACAGGTTTGGAGGGATATGGACCAAATGCAGCAGGTGGAACTGGTGTAGATGGGGCATGTTGGCCGGTGTGGGCAAGTTGGGCCTGTTTCCACACTGTATCACTCTATGAATCTAGGACTCTATCTAAGTCTATCAAACACTAGTGTCATAGTTACACAGCATGGAAACAGGCCCTTCAGTAAAATCACCCCATTGACGTTTGTCAAAGCTGCCCATGTTTGGTTCGTTGACCTCTCATCCTTTCCTATCCCAGGATCTGTCCTTTAAGTAGAGTCACTACACAGAGAACCCAAGGGTTTGTCAATGCCTAGAGAGTGGAATTTCTCTTCATCTGTGTCACGGATGACTGACCCTTTCTTGAGGGTGTGAGTCATGGTCCCAGCCAGGAGATCAAATCTGTGTCTTTCCGTTTGTTTATTTTAGCAAGACCACCTCTAATTCTTTCAACTTCAAGGGCGTACAAGCCCAGTCAACATCATCTATCCTCAGATGACTAACTAACCCTTTTAGAAACCAAATGAACCTGCATTGACCTCTGTCTTGTCTTTAACAAATATGATTTGGTGTAACGAAGAATGTCTTCTTCACTGTCTGAAGAAGAGTCTCGACTTGAAACGTTGCCTATCTATGTTCTCCACAGATGCTGCCTGACCCGTTGATATGGTGCAGCAAGCATCTATAGAAAAGTATTCTGGAAATATGTGTTAACGCTTGTCGACATATCCTTCTGGGCAAACGTTTCGGGCCGAAACTCGGAAGGGTTTCGGCCCGAAACGTGGAGAACATTCCTAGCTCCACAGATGGGTCGAAACCGCTGAGTTAGACTCCAGTCCCTCTGTGAAACGTCACCTATCCATGTTCTCCACAGATGCTGCCTGACCCACTGAGTTATGGTGCAGCAGCATCTATGGAGCTAAGGAAATAGGCAACGTTTCGGGCCGAAGGACTTCTGGAAATAGGCAAAAGTCGGGCCGAAACCCGGAAGGGGCCCTTCGGCCCGAAACGTTGCCCTATTCCAATCAAGATCCCCCATCTAGGCTAGTCTCATTTGCTGCACCCGCCCATACCCCACCCAATATAGTGAGACAAGGAAATGCAGATGCTGTTTATCCAAAGATGGACTGCCTGTTCCGGAGTAATTCAGCGGGTCACTCTCTGAAACGAAAACCTGGGTCCATGTTCTTTTTTGATGCTGCCTTTCCCGAAGAAGGGTCCCAGCACTCTGAAACATCATGCATCCATGTTCTCCACAGATGCTGTCTGACCCGCTGAGTTACTCCAGCACTCTGTGAAACGTCACCTATCCATGTTCTCCACAGATGCTGCCTGACCCGCTGAGTTATGGTGCAGCAGCATCTATGGAGCTAAGGAAATAGGCAACGTTTCGGGCCGAAATCCTTCTGGAAATAGGCAACGTTTCGGGCCGAAACCCAGAAGGGTTTCGGCCCAAAACGTTGCCTATTTCCTTAGCTCCATAGATGCTGCTGCACCCGCTGAGTTACTCCAGCACTCTGTCTATCTCTCACAGAGGGTTGGTTGAGGGAATGTGTGTGTTGTCCTTTCTCCAAATAGTGTTTATTTTTCCACCTCAGAAGAGATTTATGGGGTGAACGATGGCAGATGTCCATTGGAGCGGAGGGTGAGAGAGTGTGTTACACATTATATTACACATGCCTTGGGCAGAGGCGTGAGAATAACACCTCACTAATACAGTTGGCTTAATTTGTCACAACTCTGGACCAATCTCAATTTAACAATTGCATTCCGCACCAAGTCAAGTCAAGTCAAGTCACATTTATTAAAAACCAACTCTCGTTGGCCAAAGTGCTTTACATTGGTATAAGAATAGCATAACAAACAACAGTGGTTCAAACTAGGGACAGTCCTGTAACAGCGCTGGGTGGCACAGCGGTAGAGTTGCTGCCTCACAGCGCCAGAGACCCCAGTTCGATCCTGACCTCGGGTGCATGCATACACCCACCACCCTTTGCATGAAAATGTTCCCCCTCAAGTTCCTGTTAAATATTTCCCTTCTCATCTTAAATCCACGCCCTCTCATGTCCCAGCAATCTATGCCTTGCCAACATTCATAGCAAAAGGATTTGACTATAGGAGCAGGGAGGTTCTACTGCAGTTGTACAGGGTCTTGGTGAGACCACACCTGGAGTATTGCGTACAGTTTTGGCCTCCTAATCTGAGGAAGGACATTCTTGCCATAGAGGGAGTGCAGAGACGGTTCACCAGACTGATTCCTGGGATGTCAGGACTTTCATATGAAGAAAGGGCATTCACAACGTTACTAATGTATCCAACATAGTCTCACATGCCTCTCTCCCTTCTCTCCCACCAGAGATCGATAGATTCTTGATTAGTCAATGGGAGAAGGCAGGAGAATGGGGTTGGGAGGGAGAGATAGATCAGCTATGATTGAATGACGGAGTGGGCCAAATGGCCAAATTCTCCTCCTATTCCTCAAGACCTTTTGATCAACCACCAGTCCCACCCCGGCCACTCCCTCTTCCCCCCTCTCCCATCGGGCAAGAGGTACAGAAATGTGAAAACTGGGATGTCAGGACTGTCTTATGAAGAAAGACTGGATAGACTTGGTTTATACTCTCTAGAATTTAGGAGATTGAGAGGGGGATCTTATAGAAACTTACAAAATTCTTAAGGGGTTGGACAGGCTAGATGCAAGAAGATTGTTCCCGATGTTGGGGAAGTCCAGGACAAGGGGTCACAGCTTAAGGATAAGGGGGAAATCCTTTAAAACTGAGATGAGAAGAACTTTTTTCACACAGAGAGTGGTGAATCTCTGGAACTCTCTGCCACAGAAGGTAGTTGAGGCCACACAGTTCATTGGCTATATTTAAGAGGGAGTTAGATGTGGCCCTTGTGGCTAAAGGGGATCAGAGGGTATGGAGAGAAGGCAGGTACGGGATACTGAGTTGGATGATCAGCCATGATCATATTGAATGGTGGTGCAGGCTCGAAGGGCCGAATGGCCTCTACTCCTGCACCTAATTTCTATGTTTCTATGGGTTTGTGGACTAATGAGGTCTTTCCAAGGCCCTGATGCGTGATCCTTTCTGCCACCATTTTCATGGTTTTATGAAACAGACCATACGTAAGAATGTCATCATGACATCTAAAGGTGGAGCATGTGACTGCACCCGATAGTCGCTGGCTGGGTTTCCCCCACATGCTCCGGCTTCCTCCTGCCTCAAACACGTGCTATGTGCTGGGTTAATTGACCACACTAAATTGCCCCTGGTGCATGCATACACCCACCACCCTTTGCATGAAAATGTTCCCCCTCAAGTTCCTGTTAAATATTTCCCTTCTCATCTTAAATCCATGCCCTCTCATGTCCCAGCAATCTATGCCTTGCCAACATTCATAGCAAAAGGATTTGAGTCTAGGAGCAGGGAGGTTCTACTGCAGTTGTACAGGGTCTTGGTGAGACCACACCTGGAGTATTGCACGGAGGTTGTACTGCAGTTGTACAGGGTCTTGATGAGACCACACCTGGAGTATTGTGTACAGTTTTGGCCTGTTGGCCTTTATAACAAGAGGATTTGAGTCTAGGAGCAAAGAGGTTCTACTGCAGTTGTACAGGGTCTTGGTGAGACCACACCTGGGGTATTGCGTACAGTTTTGGTCTCCTAATCTGAGGAAAGACATTCTTGCCATAGAGGATTTGAGTCTAGGAGCAGGGAGGTTCTACTGCAGTTGTACAGGGTCTTGTTGAGACCACACCTGGAGTATTGCGTACAGTTTTGGTCTCCTAATCTGAGGAAAGACATTCTTGCCATAGAGGATTTGAGTATAGGAGCAGGGAGGTTCTACTGCAGTTGTGCAGGGTCTTGGTGAGACCACACCGGGAGTATTGCGTACAGTTTTGGTCTCCTAATCTGAGAAAAGACATTCTTGCCATAGAGGATTTGAGTATAGGAGCAGGGAGGTTCTACTGCAGTTGTACAGGGTCTTGGTGAGACCACACCGGGAGTATTGCGTACAGTTTTGGTCTCCTAATCTGAGGAAAGACATTCTTGCCATAGAGGATTTGAGTATAGGAGCAGGGAGGTTCTACTGCAGTTGTACAGGATCTTGGTGAGACCAAACCTGGAGTATTGCGTACAGTTTTGGTCTCCAAATGTGAGGAAGGACATTCTTGCCATAGAGGGAGTGCAGAGAAGGTTCACCAGACTGAGATTCCTGGGATGTCAGGACTGTCTTATGAAGAAAGACTGGATAGACTTGGTTTATACTCTCTAGAATTTAGGAGATTGAGGGGGGGATCTTTATAGAAACTTACAAAATTCTTAAGGGGTTGGAGAGAAGATGCAGGTACGGGATCCCGATGTTAGGATGTCCCAGGACAAGGAATGTCACAGGTTAAGGCTCGAAGGGGGAATGGCCTTTAAAACCGCAGATTGTCTAGAACTTTTTTCACACAGAGAGTGGTGAATCTCTGGAACTCTCTGCCGCAGAGGGTAGTTGATTTTTCACAGTTCATTGGCTATATGCAAGAGGGATATTAAAACCAACCCTTGTGGCTAAGGGGATCAGGGGGTAAGGAGAGAAGGCAGGGATGGGATACTGAGTTGGATGATCAGCCTTGATCATATTGAATGGCGAATGGTGCAGGTTCGAAGGGCCGAATGGCCTCTACTCCTGCACCTACTGTCTATGTTTCTATGTTTTCTATCCTCATATTTACCCTATTCCTGCCTCTCATGGTATTATATTTTTCCACAGATTCACCCACCTTTGCAAGAAACATATTAAAACCAACCTTGTTAACACGGATCAGTCCGGATAAGATTCCCAAGTCCCAACCTGAAACGTTGTCTGTCCATTCCCTCCGTAGATATTTAGTTTAGAGGCCCTTCAGCCCGCCCAGCCCATGCCGGCCATCGATCACCCGTTCACACTGTGCTATGTTACATTTGGAGCAAAGAGGTCCTTCTGCAGGTGTACACAATACTCCCTGGTGAGACCACACCTGGAGTATTGTGTGCAGTTTTGGCCTGTTGGCCTTCATAACAAGAGGAGTTGAGTACAGGAGCAAAGAGGTCCTTCTGCAGTTGTACAGGGCCCTGGTGAGACCACACCTGGAGTATTGTGTGCAGTTTTGGTCCCCTAATTTGAGGAAGGACATTCTTGCTATTGAGGGAGCCCAGCGTAGGTTCACCAGGTTAATTCCCGGGATGGCGGGACTGTCATATGCTGACAGAATGGAGCGGCTGGGCTTGTACACTCTGGAGTTTAGAAGGATGAGAAGGTATCTCATTGAAACATATAAGATTATTAAGGGTTTGGACACGCTAGAGGCAGGAAACATGTTCCCGATGTTGGGGGAGTCCAGAACCAGGGGCCACACGCACACAGTTTAAGAATAAGGGGTAATCCATTTAGAACGGAGACGAGGAAACACATTTTATCACAGAGAGTTGTGAGTCTGTGGAATTCTCTGCCTCAGAGGGCGGTGGAGGCCGGTTCTCTGGAGAGAATTCTTTCAAGAGAGAGCTAGATAGGGCTCTTAAAGATAGTGGAGTCAGGGGATATGGGGAGAAGGCAGGAACGGGGTACTGATTGGGGATGATCAGCCATGATCACATTGAATGGCGGTGTTGTCTCGAAGGGCCGAATGGCCTCTACTCCTGCACCTATTGTCTATTGTCTATTTGTATCCACTCCCTGTACATTGGGGCCAATTAAACCCACCCATCTGTGGGAGGAAACCGGAGCGCCCGGAGGAATCCCACTCGGTCACGGGGAGAACGTGCAAACTCCACATAGACAGCACCCGAGGTCGGGATCGAACCCTGGTCTCCGACGCTGTGAGGCAGCCACACTACCCGCTGCACCACCAGATCCTTTCGTATCCCCCTTTCTTCCTGTTTTGTTGCCTTCCGCTCTTCACAAGCCCCTGACTTTGATCAAGACCTAACATCAGGCCCACGGTTGGAATTAACTTGCAGGATCTAAGTGGTTTGTTTCTGTAACGTTAAAGACCTTGTCTGTCAGCGCCAGATGTATTCACCAGATGTATGAGTTGGCTGAGTATCAGTTGAACTTTTGCAGTGTTATTCATTTAGTCTCTGGGTGAGGCAGCCTTCATGGTTTGGCACAGATTGGAGTCCATTGCCAGGAGGCTATTTTGGAACCAAGTCGATGCTATTAAAACATAATAGGTGCAGGAGTAGGCCATTCAGCCCTTCGAGCCAGCACCGCCATTCAATGTGATCATGGCTGATCATCCCCAATCAGTACCCCGTTCCTGCCTTCTCCCCATATCCCCTGACTCCACTATTTTTAAGAGCCCTATCTAGCTCTCTCTTGAAAGCATCCAGAGAACCGGCCTCCACCCCCTCTGAGGCAGAGAATTCCACAGACTCACCACTCCACTCTCTGTGAGAAAAAGTGTTTCCTCGTCTCCGTTCTAAATGGCTTACCCCTTATTCTTAAACTGTGTGTGTGTGGCCCCTGGTTCTGGACTCCCCCAACATCGGGAACATGTTTCCTGCCTCTAGCGTGTCCAAGCCCTTAATAATCTTATATGTTTCTGCCACTATAGTCGGGCTGTTGGATCGAATCATGTTTAAGGATAAGGGGGAAATCTTTTAGGACCGAGATGAGGAAAACATTTTTCACACAGAGAGTGGTGGATCTGTGGAATTCTCTGCCACAGAGGGTAGTTGAGGCCACACAGTTCATTGGCTATATTTAAGAGGGAGTTAGATGTGGCCCTTGTGGCTAAAGGGATCAGGGGGTATGGAGAGAAGGCAGGTGCAGGATACTGAGTTGGATGATCAGCCATGATCATATTGAATGGCGAATGGTGCAGGCTCGAAGGGCCGAATGGCCTCTACTCCTGCACCTAATTTCTATGTCTATGTCTATGTCTATGTGTAGTCTTGTTCTACATACATGGAATTGGAGATACGTATCAAAAGCAGAGAGACTAAGTACCAGAAATAGACACAAAAAGGAATGGGTGGCGTTTCGGGTCGAGACCCTTCTTGAAACTCAGGGTCGGGGGAGAGGAGAACGAGATATATAGATGGTCCTTAACACAAACAAATGGAAGATATGCAGAAAGCAAAGATAAAGAACGTCACCCATTCCTTCTCTCCAGAGATGCCGCCCGTCCCACTGAGTTAGTCCAGCATTTTATATCTTCGATAATCAAGGGACCGGCCTTTGACAGTAACCACAAGATTCCCTCTCTGTTGGAGGTTAGTTTAGAGATACAGCGTAGAAACAGGCCCTTCGGCCCACCAAGTCCGTGCCGACCAGCGATCCCCGCACACTAATACTATCCACACACACACACACACACACACACACACACACACACACACACACACACACACACACACGCACACACACACACACACACACACACACACACACACACACACACACACACACACACACACACACGCACACTAACACTATCCTACACACACACACACACACACACACACTCACACACACACTAACACACTCCTACACACACACACACACACATACACACACACACACACACTAACACTATCCTACACACACACACACACACACACACACACACACACACTAGGGACAATTTACACTTATACCAAGCTGAGAACCTAACTGGCTTTACTTGGTGAGACCATACCTGGAGTATTGCGTAGAGTTTTGGTCTCCAAATCTGAGGAAGGACATTCTTGCCATAGAGGGAGTACAGAGAAGGTTCACCAGACTGATTCCTGGGATGGCAGGACTTTCATATGAAGAAAGACTGGATAGACTCGGCTTGTACTCGCTAAAATTTAGAAGATTGAGGGGGGGGATCTTATAGAAACTTACAAAATTCTTAAGGGGTTGGACAGGCTAGATGCAGGAAGATTGTTCCCGATGTTGGGGAAGTCCAGGACAAGGGGTCACAGCTTAAGGATAAGGGGGAAATCCTTTAAAACCGAGATGAGAAGAACTTTTTTCACACAGAGAGTGGTGAATCTCTGGAACTCTCTGCCGCAGAGGGTAGTCGAGGCCACACAGTTCATTGGCTATATTTAAGAGGGAGTTAGATGTGGCCCTTGTGGCTAAGGGGATCAGGGGGTATGGAGAGAAGGCAGGGATGGGATACTGAGTTGGATGATCAGCCATGATCATATTGAATGCATTTCGTTGTCTAAATGCATTTCGTTGTCTCTGTACTGTACACTGACAATGACAATTAAAATTGAATCTGAATCTGAATCTGAATGGCGGTGCAGGCTCGAAGGGCCGAATGGCCTCTACTCCTGCACCTAATTTCTATGTTTCTATGTATTGTCTTTCCGCTGATGGGGTTAGCACGCAACAAAAAGCTTTTCACTGTACCTCGTTACACGGGGCAATAAGTTGTATTAACCTACGATCAAAGGTGTCACTTAGTGAACTCTCGTTGCCCTCTCTGCTTCCAGCGTGCATTCACAGCGCCAATGGCTACCAGTTGCCCCCCGGACCGGATGAAGCCCTGCCTGCACCAGCCCCTGAAGGATTCTCCCCCCACGGGGCTCGAGGCGGAGGTGCCTGAAGGGGGTCACACAGAGGAGTTTGTAGAACTGGTAGACGACAAGTACAAGTGTGAAGAATGCCATAGGGTGCTACGTAACGCAATGCAGACTGCGTGCGGCCATCGATTCTGCGACAGCTGTATCGGAGGTCTACTCCGGTAAGTACACCGTGTCGTAAGTAAGTAAGTACGTTTATCGGCCAAGTATTCACATACAAGGAATTTGCCTTGGTGCTCTGCCCACAAGTAACAACATGACACATACAGTGACAGATACGAATGACTCAGAAAACACTAAACATTAATAATAATATCCATATAACAATTACAGCACGGAAACAGGCCATCTCGGCCCTACAAGTCCATGCCGAACAACTTTTTTTTTCCCCTTAGTCCCACCTGCCTGCACTCATACCATAACCCTCCATTCCCTTCTCATCCATATGCCTATCCAATTTATTTTTAAATGATACCAATGAACCTGCCTCCACCACTTCCACTGGAAGCTCATTCCACACCGCTACCACTCTCTGAGTAAAGAAGTTCCCCCCCATATTACCCCTAAACTTCTGTCCCTTAATTCTGAAGTCATGTCCTCTTGTTTGAATCTTCCCTATTCTCAAAGGGCAAAGCTTGTCCACATCAACTCTGTCTATCCCTCTCATCATTTTAAAGACCTCTATCAGGTCCCCCCTTAACCTTCTGCGCTCCAGAGAATAAAGACCTAACTTATTCAACCTATCTCTGTAACTTAGTTGTTGAAACCCAGACAACATTCTAGTAAATCTCCTCTGTACTCTCTCTATTTTGTTGACATCCTTCCTATAATTGGGCGACCAAATTATACACCATTAAAACACCATTGATCAGGCATGTGAACCAACAAAATACCAGATCAAAAGGGAGGCTACAGATTTCTGGCAACTACTCGTGGATAAAAACTGTTTTTATGTCTGGCTGTGGCAGCTTTGACAGTCCGGAGTTGCCTTCCAGAGGGAAGTGATTCAAAGAGTTTGTGGCCAGGGTGAGAGGGGTCAGAGATGATCTTGCCCGCTTGCTTGCTGGCCCTTGTAGTGTACAGTTCAGCGGGCAAATGTAGCAGCAGACAAATGAGGGAGTTTTCTTCCATTTACTTCAGTTTTGTTTCCACACCTGTGTCTGCGCTGTATCTCTAAACTTGATGAAACCAAACTAAACTAAACTAAACTAAACTAAACTAGTTTCATTTACTTTTGTTTACTTTAGTTGAGTTGAGTTTAGAGATACAGCGTGGAACTTCGGCCCACTGAGTCCATGCTGACCAGCGATAGCCCGGGGTCAGGCACCATCCCTGCAGAGAAGGAATATGCGCTGTTTGGGCTCAAAACCCTTCTTCAGCCTGAGGGTCAGGGGAGAGGGAAATGAGAGATACGAGAAGGCGCGCAGCAAATGGATGAAAGATATGCAAAAGGCAATGATGATCAAGGGAAGATGGAGCCCACAATGGTCCATTGTTGGCTGTGGGGAAGGCGATAATGAGCGGTGCAAACTCAGCTGGACGACAATGAAACTAGCACAAGGGTGAGCGTGTGAGATTAGTGCGGGTGTCAGGGGGTTATGGGGAGAAGGCAAGCAGGAGAATGGGGTTAGGAGGGAGAGATAGATCAGCCACGATTGAATGGCGGAGTAGACTAGATGGGCCGAAAGGCCTCATTCTACTCCTGAGAGAGACGTTACATCTCCTCTGCATTTCGTTGTCTCTGTACTGTACACTGACAATGACAATTAAAATTGAATCTGAATCTGACATGAATTTGGAGAATTCAATATCTGTGAAATGTGAGTTGCTGTTCCTCCAACTGGTGCTGGTCCTCTCTCTGACAGTGGAGGAGGCCCAGGACAGAAGGGTCCGTGTGGGAGTGGGAGGGGGAGTTGAAGTGTTTGGCAACTGGGCGTTTGTACGTGACTATAGACACTGCATCTCCACACAGACTTCACCAGCAGCTCAGATGCCAACTCCGGGGCAAGTTGGATTAAAGCTTCTTATTCATTTTTAACCTGGTTTACTTGTAGGAATCCGGGCCACGTCTGTCCAGTGGATGAGGAGCTCCTGCACAGCAGCAAGGTGACCGGTGGGGAGGGGGAGGGGAGGGGGGGGGGGGAGAGGGGGAGGGGGAGAGATGGGGAGGGGGGAGGGGGGAGGGGGGAGGGGGGAGGGGGAGATAGGGGGGGGGGGGGGAGATGGGGAGGGGGAGGGGGGGGGGAGGGGGAGGGGGGAGGGGAGAGATGGGGAGGGGAGAGGGGGAGGGGGGAGTAGGAGGGGGAGAGGGGAGAGGGGAGGGGGAGGGGGAGGGGGGAGGGGGAGAGGGGGATGGGGAGGAGAGGGGGGGGGGAGGGGGGGAGAGGGAGATGGGGAGGGGGAGGGGGGGAGGGGGAGGGGGAGAAGAGGAGGGGGGGAGGGGAGAGGGGGAGGGGAGGGGAGAGGGGAGGGGGAGAGGGGGGGGGGAGGGGGAGGGGGGAGGGGGGGGGGGGGGGGGGGGGGGGGAGAGGGGGGGGGGGGGGAGGGGGAGGGGGGGGGGGGGGGGGAGGGGGAGGGGGGGGGGGGAGGGGGGGGGGGAGGGGGGGGAGGGGGGGAGGGGGGGGGGGGAGGGGGGGGAGGGGGAGGGATGAGGGGGGTGTAGGGGAGGGGGAGGGGGGATGGAGGGAGGGGGGAGGGGGAGGGAGGGGGAGATGGAAGGTGAGGGGGGAGGGGGGGGAGAGGGGGTAGGGGGGTAGGGGGGGAGGGGGGAGGGGGGGGGGAGATAGGGGGAGGGGGTGAGGGGGGGTGGATGGGGAGGTACTTGGGTCAGGTGCTGAGGGGTTTTGCCCACTGCCACTCCAGCCGTTAAGACCTCCCTGACTTCCCACAGGTGTTCTTTGACAACTGTTGTCGGAAGGAGGTGATGGGACTGTGGGTTTACTGCAGGAACCACAAAGCTGGCTGCCAAGTACAGATACTGCTGAGCGCCCTGGAGGTGAGAACTGGCTTAGAAGGGTCTCGACCCGAAACGTCTCCCATTCCTCTTCTCAAGAGATGCTGTCTGTCCCGCTGAGTTAAGCCCCTGTCGCACTTAGGAAACCTGAACGGAAACTTCTGGAGACTTTGCGCCCATACACCCAAGGTTTCCGTGCGGTTCCGGAGGTTGCAGGTGGTTCCCGGAGGTTGCAGGTGGTTCCCGGAGGTTGCAGGTGGTTCCCGGAGGTTGCAGGTGGTTCCCGGAGGTTGCAGGTGGTTCCCGGAGGTTGCAGGTGGTTCCCGGAGGTTGCAGGAGGTTGCCGGAGGTTGCAGGTGGTTCCCGGAGGTTGCAGGTGGTTCCCGGAGGTTGCAGGTGGTTGCCGGAGGTTGCAGGAGGTTCCCGGAGGTTGCAGGTGGTTCCCGGAGGTTGCAGGTGGTTCCCAGGTGGTTGCCGGAGGTTGCAGGTGGTTCCCGGAGGTTGCAGGTGGTTGCCGGAGGTTGCAGGTGGTTCCCGGAGGTTGCAGGTGGTTCCCGGAGGTTGCAGGTGGTTCCGGAGGTTGCAGGTGGTTCCCGGAGGTTGCAGGTGGTTGCCGGAGGTTGCAGGTAGTGGAAGCAGGTGGGGAGACTGACAAAAACCTCCGGGAACCGCACGGAAACCTTGGGTGGGGCACAAAGTCTCCAGAGGTTTCCGTTCAGGTTTCCTAAGTGGGACACGGGGCATTACTCCAGCTTTTTGTGTCCTTCTTACATTTAACAAAATAGACTTAAAGGGGTCAGGTCACACCTGGAAGCTGAGAGAACAGAGGAGGGGGAAGGTACAGGGTAACCAGGGAGGTGGCGTGTGTGTGCATAGAGGCCATGGGAAAGTGATGCAGGTGAAGGGGTTTTACCATCGTGTTGCAAGCTGCCCAAGGGGAATATGACGTGCTGTTAATTTCCCTCCCCCACTTCTCTCCCTATCTGACACTATCTTGTCCGCTGTTCATCTCTAGTCTTCGTCACCTACTCCACCCATCACTTCATGTTTCACTCCCCCCTCTCCCCTCTTCACCTGACATCCTCTAGTCTCCTTCTCATGTGGGGTTGGAGTCAGTGTGATGGGGTTTGGGCTCATTGGGGTTGGTGTCTAAGGTTGGAGAGGTGGGGTTGGGTGGGGCAGTGGAATTGGGTTGGGATCTGTGTGGTGGCGTTAGGTTGGGTTGGGTTGGGTTGGGTTGGTTTGGGTAGGGTTGGGTTGGGATCAGTCTGGTGGGCATTAGTTGATTGGTTGGGTAGGGTGGGTTGGGTGTGGGGGTTGGGTTGCAAGGTTTGGGTTGGGATCTGTGTGGTGGCGTTGGGTAGTGTTGGGTTGGGTTGGGTTGGGTTGGGTTGGGGTTGGGTCAGTGTTGGGTGGCATTGGTTAGGGTTGGGTAGGGTTGGGTTGGGTTGGTGGGTTGGGTTTGGTTGTGTGGTGGCGTTGGGTTGTGTTGGGTTGGGTTGGGTTGGTTGGGGTTGGGTTGGGATCAGTCTGGTGGCATTAGTTAGGGTTGGGTAGGGTTGGGTTGGGATCAGTGTGGTGGCAAGGTTTGGGTTGGGGTTGGGTTGGGTGGGGCATGGTTAGGGTTGGGTTGGGGTTGGGTTGGGTTGGGTTGGGTGGGTTGGGATCAGTGTGGTGGCATTGGTTAGGGTTGGGTAGGGTTGTTGGGTAGGTTGGGTTGGCAAGGTTTGGGTTGGGATCTAGGTGGTAGGGTTGGGTTGGAAGGTTTGGGTTGGGATCTGTGTGGTGGCGTTGGGTTGTGTTGGGTTGGGTTGGTTAGGGTTGGGTTGGGTTGGTTAGGGTTGGGTTGGGTTGGTTAGGGTTGGGTAGTGTTGGGTTGGAAGGTTTGGGTTGGGATCTATGTGGTGAGTGTGGATCAACATTGTGGGGTCGGGTGGGATTCAGTGTGGGGGGGGTTGTGATGGGGTCTGTGGTGTTGCTAATGGGTCATTCTGGTGAGATGGGTTAGGGTCAATATTGGTGGGGATGGGGTGCGGTCAGTGAGATGGGCTTGAGTTGAGGTCAGTGTTGGTGGGGATGGAATGGGGACGGTGTGGTGGGTTTGAGTTGGGGTGCAGTCAGTGAGATGGGCTTGAGTTGGGGTCAGTGTTGGTGGTGATGGGATGGGGTTGGAGTGAGATATTGTTGGGTTTGGGGTCAGTGTGGAGAGGATGGGTCGGGGACCTACACTGATCTTGGTTTCACTGCTGTGGGCTGTGTTTGAGACTGAGGTTGAGGATCTAGCACATGGCCATTCACCATGATATATGGCCTTTGCTCCCCCCAGGGCCATCTGAAGACCTGTTCCTTCCAGCGTGTCCCATGCTCGCGGCCTGGCTGCTCCGAACTACTTCTGCAGCAGGACCTGAGGGACCATTTAAACCTCAACTGTCGACAGCGGGAAGTGAAGTGCCAATACTGCCAGATTGAAACTACTGTGGCTGAGCTAAAGGTGATGAGACACAACGCTTGTCTAACATTCAGTTCCTGCACACACTCACATTCCTGGAAATGGATTTAAAAAATGTGAATCGCTGTGGTGATAGTCACAGAGTGATACAGTGTGGAAACAGGCCCTTCGGCCCAGCTTGCTCATGCTGGCCAACATGTCCCAGCTGCACTAGTCCCACCTGCCTGCGCTTGGCCCATATCCCTCCAAACCTGTCATATCCACGCGGTCACAGGGAGAAACTACACACACACACACACACACAACACACACAAACCCTCCACACACACACACACACACACACACACACACACACACACACACACACACACACACACACACCACACACACACACACACACACACACACACACACAACACACACACACACACACACACACACCACACACCACACACACACACGCACGCACACACATACACACACACACCACACACACACGCACGCACACACATACACACCACACCCACACACACCACACACACACACACCACACACACACACACACACACACACACACCACACACACACACCACACACACACACACACACACACACACACACACACACACCACACACACACACACACACACACACACACACCACACACCACACACACATACACGCACACACACGAATAAAAAAGTCTGAAGAAGGGTTTTGGCCTGAAACGTTGCCTATTTCCTTCGCTCCATAGATGTTGCCGCACCCACAGAGTTTCTCCAGCATTTTTGTGTCTACCTCACCAATAAAATTGACTATGACGTTGACTTTGGATGCCATAAAAAATCCCAAAGTCCACAATACAATCTTGACAGTGCATAGAATGTCAGAGTTGCCGAGGTTCATGTTGTGAAATGTTCAAGAGCCTTATTGTGGGAAAGAAGGCGTTCGATATCCAAGCCTTGCGTAGGAAGGAACTGCAGATGCAAAATGCTGGAGTAACTCAGCGGGACAGGCAGCATCTCCGGAGAGAAGGAATGGGTGACGTTTCGGGTCGAGACCCTTTGTCAGAATGGGGATCGCTGGTCGGCATGGACTCGGTAGACTGGAGGGCCTGTTTCCACGCTGTATCTCTAAACCTAACCCTAACGTTTACTAGAATGCTGCCTGGGTTTCAGCAACTAAGTTACAGAGAAAATTTGCACTGTTGTTTGTCATGTACATCAATGATCTGGATGATGGTGTGGTAAATTGGATTAGTAAGTATGCAGGTGATACTAAGATAGGTGGGGTTGCGGGTAATGAAGTAGAGTTTCAAAGTCTACAGAGAGATTTATGCCAGTTGGAAGAGTGGGCTGAAAGATGGCAGATGGAGTTTAATGCTGATAAGTGTGAGGTGCTACATCTTGGCAGGACAAATCAAAATAGGACGTACATGGTAAATGGTAGGGAATTGAAGAATGTAGGTGAACAGAGGGATCTGGGAATAACTGTGCACAGTTCCCTGAAAGTGGAATCTCATGTAGATAGGGTGGTAAAGAAAGATTTTGGTGTGCTGGCCTTTATAAATCAGAGTATTGAGTATAGAAGTTGGGATGTAATGTTAAAATTGTACATGGCATTCGTTAGGCCAATTCTGGAGTATGGTGTACAATTTTGTCGCCTAATTATAGGAAGGATGTCAACAAAATAGAGAGAGTACAGAGGAGATTTACTAGAATGTTGCCTGGGTTTCAGCAACTAAGTTACAGAGAAAGGTTTGAACAAGTTAGGGCTTTATTCTTTGGAGCGCAGAAGGTTAAGGGGGGGGGACTTGATAGAGGTCTTTAAAATGATGAGAGGGATAGTCAGAGTTGACGTGGATAAGCTTTTCCCATTGAGAGTCGGGAAGATTCAAACAAGAGGTTCAGACATGACTTGAGAATTAAGGGACTGAAGTTTAGGGGTAACATGAGGGGGAACTTCTTTACTCAGAGAGTGGTAGCGGTGTGGAATGAGCTTCCAGTGGAAGTGGTGGAGGCAGGTTCGATTTTATCATTTAAAAATAAATTGGATAGGTATATGGACGGGAAAGGAATGGAGGGTTATGGTCTGAGTGCAGGTAGATGGGACTGGGGGGAATAAGTGTTCGGCACGGACCGAGTGGCCTGTTTCCGTGCTGTAATTGTTATATGGTTAAATCAAAAAATTCACTTTGGCATCAATCTGCCTTTTTGTTTCAGAAACATGAAACCAGTGAATGTCGGACGTCTTTGATCTCCTGTCCGAAATACTGTGGGAAACAACTTCATCGAGCTGAGGTAGCCATTCACAATCAGGTCTTCACCAGTTCAGTCTAGTTTAATGTCCCGTGTAACGAGGTACAGTGAAAAGCTTTTGTTGCGTGCTAACCAGTCAGCGGATAGACAATACATGATTACAATCGAGCCGTCCACAGTGTACAGATACAGGATAAAGGGAATAACGTTTAGTGCAATGTAAAGCCAGCAAAGTCCAATCAAGGATAGTCCGAGGGTCACCAATGAGGTAGATAGTAGATCAGTCTGCAGAAGGGTTATGGGCCCGAAAACATCTATGGAGCGAAAGAAATAGGCGACGTTTCGGGCCGAAACCCAAAGGAAATAGGCAACGTTTCGGGTCGAAACCCGTAGGGTTTCGTCCCGAAACGTTACCTATTTCCTTCGCTCCATAGATGCTGCTGCACCCGCTGAGTTTCTCCAGCACTTTTGTCGACCAAAGTCCGATCAAGGATGGTCCATTCGTAGTTCAGGACCGATCTCTGGTTGTGGTAGGATGGTTCAGTTGCCTGATAACAGCCGGGAAGAAACTGTCCCTGAATCTGGAGGTGTGTGTGCGTTTGTTTTCACACTTCTGTACCTCTTGCCCGATGGGAGAGGGGAAACATAGAAACACAGAAAATAGGTGCAGGAGTAGAGGCCATTCGGCCCTTCGAGCCTGCACCATTCGCCATTCAATATGATCATCCAACTCAGTATCCCATCCCTGCCTTCTCTCCATACCCCCTGATCCCTTTAGCCACAAGGGCCACATCTAACTCCCTCTTAAATATAGCCAATGAACTGTGTGGCCTCAACTACCTTCTGTGGCAGAGAATTCCACAGATTCACCACTCTCTGTGTGTGATGAAAAATGTTTTTCTCATCTCGGTCTTAAAAGATTTCCCCCTTATCCTTAAACTGTGTGTGTGGCCCCTTGTTCTGGACTTCCCCAACATCGGGAACAATCTTCCTGCATCTAGCCTGTCCAACCCCTTAAGAATTTTGTCTTAGAATATCAGGGGGTGGGGGTGGGTGGGGGGTTTGAGAGAAAAACAAGTTATTGACACGGAGCAGGTAGGCTGATCACAGGACGTTTATCTTCTCACGCTAGGTAACGTCATACTCTTGGTCGAAACCGGAGATTACATTATTTTCATTAATAGTAACTCCTACACATTGTTCTGCCCAACCCGTCTTGTTTTGGATTTTAATAACTTTAGTTTTTAGTTATCATTCTCATTTCCTTATGCAATGGAAATGTAGGCGGCGCGACTCTCGTCAGCAGCGGCCTCTGCAGCCCGTCCGCGTTTTTATTATTTTTTGTCAATGTTTCTATGTAGTTTTGACACCCGGTGGAAACCCACACGGTCACTGGGAGAACGTGCAAACTCCACACACACACACACACACGCTCACTCTCACACACGCACACACACGCTCACTCTCACACACGCTCACTCTCACACACGCACACACACACACACGCACACACACACACACACACACACACACACACACACACACACATACAGACACACACAGACACACACACACACACACACAGAAGGTTCATCGTCCCCTCTGTAAACCGGCCCCTAGTGGGTAGTGGACGAGAAAGTGGAATACTAGTACGGACAGGTTGTTGTGGGCCGAATGGCCTGCGTCCACTCCGTGTCTGAGATTCATCCTGTTACTCCACTGCCACAAATGGGACGTTTGATGGTGTCTGGGATGGGCAGGCTGTTGTTGGAGTTGGCAGAGGGATCTGGCTTCAAGGTCGAGGGGGGGGGGAGATATTTTCACATTTCACGGCTGTCTAAACCAGCACTTGAATCACCAAGGCACAGAAGGCAACGGACCAAGTGTTGGCAAACAGAGTTGATTTAGTGTTGAAACAAAGACCGGAAACATCACCTATCCATGTTCTCCACAGATGCTGCCTGACCCACTGAGTTATGGTGCAGCAGCATCTATGGAGCTAAGGAAATAGGCAACGTTTCGGGCCAAAACCCTTCTGGAAATAGGCAACGTTTCGGGCCGAAACCCGGAAGGGTTTCGGCCCGAAACGTTACCTATTTCCTTAGCTCCATAGATGCTGCTGCACCCGCTGAGTTACTGCAGCACTCTGTGAAACGTCACCTGTCCATGTTCTCCACAGATGCTGCTGCACCTGCTGAGTTACTCCAGCACTCTGTGAAACGTCACCTATCCATGTTCTCCATAGATGCTGCTGACCCGCTGAGTTACTCCAGCACTCTGTGAATCGGCACCTAGCCATGTTCTCCCCACAGATGCTGCCTGACCCGCTGAGTTACTCCAGCACTCTGTGAAACGTCACCTATCCATGTCCTCCACAGATGTTGCCTGACCCGCTGAGTTATGGTGCAGCAGCATCTATGGAGCTAAGGAAATAGGCAACATTCCGGGCTGAAACCCTTCTGGAAATAGGCAACGTTTCGGGCCGAAACCCGGAAGGGTTTCGGCCCGAAACGTTACCTATTTCCTTAGCTCCATAGATGCTGCCTGACCCGCTGAGTTACTCCAGCACTCTGTGAAACGTCACCTATCCATGTTCTCCACAGATGCTGCCTGACCCGCTGAGTTACTCCAGCACTCTGTGAAACGTCTTTAAGACTAACTCTAGCCTGTTTAGGCAAATTCAATCCTGTCACTCACAGCCAAGTAAAAACTGCACCGTAGTGGAAACACTTACAACCCTTTTCTCATTTCTCACTTTCGTATTTAAACGCAGTCCGTTTTACACGTTGTACTTATTGACATTTCTCCAGGGACTTCCCCTGGCTGAGATCTTTCTATCATCTGAATCAAGGCGTACGCCTCAGTGCTTCAGTTCAGCTTATTGCCACGTGTACTGAGGTACAGTGAAAAGCTTTTGTTGCGTGCTAACCAGTCAGCGGAAAGACAACACATGATTACAATTGAGCCGTCCACAGTGTACAGATACAGGATAAGGGAATAACGTCTAGTGCAAGGTAAAGCCAGCAAAGTCCGATCAAGGATAGTCTGAGGGTCACCAATGAGGTAGATAGTAGTTCAGCGCTGCTCTCTAATTGTGGTAGGATGGTTCAGTTGCCTGATAACAGCTGGGAAGAAACTATCCCTGAATCTGGAGGTGTGCGTTTTAAGATCACAAGAGGAAGGAGAATGTGTAGGCCATTCGGCCCCTCCAATAGTGCCCTACCATTCAGATGGGTTTTATTTAAACAGATGCAGACCATCGGACATAGGTGCAGAATGAGGCCATTCGGCCCATCAAGTCTACTGCCATTCGATCATGTTTTTGCTTCTCAATTCTCCTGCCTTATCCCTGCAATCCTTACAGCATGGAAACAGGCCCTTCGGCCCATTAAGTCCATGCCGGCCATCGATCGCCCGTTCTATGTTATCCCACTCCCACTTTACGAGGTGATCGATGGCCAGCATGGATTCGGACGGGCCGAATGGCCTGTTTCCGTGCTCCATCTCAAAGTGTAAAGTCTATCTCCAAAATAAAGGAGATATTCCCGCCATCGTTCTTCCTTGATGTATACAACTCAACTTCCTTATTACTTTTTTTAATTTATTTTTTTACAAGCAATTGTACAAGACTAAAGCGATAGACGTGAAAGTTATACAACGTTTGCACAGCCTCATTTTTTAACATTAATAGATAAATCAAAAAAAAAAGAAAGATCAGAAAAAAAAAAAAAAAAAAAAGTCTAAATAATTGTGAAAAAATGATTTGGAGAAAACTGTGTTCCCCCCACCCCGCTCCCCCCTCCTCCCACCCCCAGCAGAAATTCAATGATAGGAAAATGGAAAAGAGAGAGAAAATAGATAGATAGATCTAAATAAATGTGAGAAGAAAAATGAGAAATTAGAATAAAGAAGGTGGAGATATACCCCACTGTGTTCCCCCCCTCCCCCCCCCCCCCCACCCCCCCCACCCCAGCATCGGTTTTAAATTTGTGTTCAACCACTCTGGTGATGAAGAAATTCAATGATAGGATAGATAGATGGATGGATGGATGGATGGATGGATGGATGGATGGATAGATAGATAGATAGCCTTTATTGTCATTCAGACCGAAGTCTGAACAAAATTGCAGCAGTCATACATACAATACAATAAAACAACAATAAACACATACTAACATCCACCCAACATCTCCTGTGATGGAGGCAAAAGTCTTAGGGCTGCAGGGGATCATGTTTTGAAGAATTGGTCTGCTTTTCCAACCCAAAACAAGCCTAGTGTTTTCCAAATGTAGTGTCTCGGGCATGTCCGTAATCCACACCTTCACTGTGGGGACTGCTGTTTTTTTCCCAGAGTTTGAGTACGATAACTCAACTTTCAAGGATGAGCTGCAGCCTCGGGGTAGGTCCTCGCCTGAGGGTTGAAGGAAGGTGAAATAATTGTCCCCCTTGATTGTCCTCCACAGCTGACGGAGCACATGGTGGAATGTCCCAAAGCCGAGAGGTGTTGTAGCTTCACCAACTACGGATGCAGCTTCAAGGTGAGTACGTATATGGAACCCTCCTCCTCCCTCTCCCTCCCTCCTCCCCATCGTGACTTTGGATAGAGGTTATTGAAGGGCGGCACGGTGGTGCAGCGGGTGGAGCTGCTGCCTTCTGGTGACAGGGATCCCGACTACGGCTGCTGTTTGTACGGAGTTTTCTCACGTTCTCCTCCCTCTCCCATCTCCCCTCTCCCTCTCCCTCTTCATTCTCTCTCTCTCTCTCTCTCTCTCCCTCTCTCTCTCTCTCTCTCCCTCTCTCCCCCCCCCCCCCTCTCTCTCCCTCTCCCTCTCCTCTCCCCCCCCCCTCTCCCTCCCTCTCCCTCTCTCTCCCTCTCCCTCTCCCCCTCTCCCCTCTCTCCCTCTCTCCCTCTCCCTCTCCCCCTCCCCTCCCCTTTCCCCTCCCTCCCTTCCCTCTCCCCTCCCCCTCTCTCCCTCTCCTCACTCCCCCCCTCTCCCTTCCCCTCTCCCTTCCATCTCCCCTTCCCTCCTCTCCCTCCCCCTCCCACTCCTTCTCCCCCCCACTCTCCCCCTCACTCTCCCTCTCCCTCTCTCCCCCCCCCCTCCCCCCTCCTTCTCTCCCTCTCCCTCATATTACTTTACATTGCATTACTAATGAGGAGTACAGAATCTCATTGAGTACACATGTACAGTCAACTCTGCAACAGGGTAGGCATCAGTGTAGTGGCCCAACATTAATGTGTGTCCTTGCTTCCACAGGGGACGGATCCTCGACTAAAACAGCACGAGACACAGTCCATCCACCAACACTTGATACTGGTGCTGCTAAAGAACAAGGCACTGGAGGAGAAGGTAATGAGCTGGATGTTCAGTGAGATATGTCCTGGAGTCCTAGACTGATGTAGCGCAGCCACAAGCACAACTCATCCTTGCCGACCAAGATGCCCCAACTATGCTAGTCCCTTTGGCCAGTGTTAGATGGAGAGTTGGTTTGTCAAGGAGGACTCTCTCTCTAACTTCTACAGGTGCACAGTAAAGAGCATGCTGACCGGTTGCATCGTGGCTTGGTTCGGCAACTTGAGTGCCCTGGAGAGGAAAAGACTACAAAAAGTAGTAAACACTGCCCAGTCCATCATCGGCTCTGACCTCCCTTCCATCGAGGGGATCTATCGCAGTCGCTGCCTCAAAAAGGCTGGCAGTATCATCAAAGACCCACACACCATCCTGGCCACACACTCATCTCCCCGCTACCTTCAGGTAGAAGGTACAGGAGCCTGAAGACTGCAACGTCCAGGTTCAGGAATAGCTACTTCCCCACAGACATCAGGCTATTAAACCCGGCTCGGACAAAACTCTGAACATTAATAGCCCATTAACTGTTATCAGTTTATTTATTCATGTGTGTATATATACATTTATATAATGGTATATGGACACACTGATCTGTTCTGTATTCATGCCTACTATGTTCTGTGTGCTGAAGCAAAGCAAGAGTTTCATTGTCCTATCAGGGACACATGATAATAAACTCACTTGAATCTTGAAGAAGATGCTACAACTCTGGGGCTCAATGCTAAACACAAAAGTTGTTTAATCCACAGGTGACGGAACTCGATAATGAGATCACGAAAAAACAAACCTTACTGCAGCGACTGTCCAACAAAATTCAGAAGATGGAGATGGAATTATCGTCCCAAACCCAATCAGTCAACAGAAGTGACATCGACATCATCTCATTACAGGTCAGTGGTGGAACAAGAGGTTTGATTTCAACCTATCATAGAAACATAGAAACATAGACAATAGGTGCAGGAGTAGAGGCCATTCGGCCCTTCGAGCCTGCACCGCCATTCAATATGATCATGGCTGATCATCCAACTCAGTATCCCATCCCTCCCTTCTCTCCATACCCCCTGATCCCTTTAGCCACAAGGGCCACATCTAACTCCCTCTTAAATATAGCCAATGAACTGTGTGGCCTCAACTACCCTCTGTGGCAGAGAATTCACCACTCTCTGTGTGTGAAAAAAAAAATTCTCATCTCGGTCCTAAAAGACTTCCTTCCCCCTTATCCTTAAACTGTGTGACCCCTTGTTCTGGACTTCCCCAACATCGGGAACAATCTTCCTGCATCTAGCCTGTCCAACCCCTTAAGAATTTTGTAAGTTTCTATAAGATATTCCCTTCTAAATTCTAGCGAGTACAATAGGTTTGATTTCAACCTATCAAAGGTCAACTCTAAGGAAGATATCTAACCAACTACAAATTACGTCTCGTGTTGGAAGGAATTGTCTACACCGAAGATAGACAAAATAAATGCTGGAGTAAGTCAGTGGGACAGGCAGCATCTCTGAAGGGAAGGAATGGGTGACATTTCAGGTCGAGACCCTTCTTCAGACTGAGTGTCGGGGGAGAGGGAAACGAGAGATATAGATGGTGACTTAGAGGGATATAGAACAAATTAATGGATATGCAAGAACTCGCTAGAATTTAGAAGATTGAGGGGGGGATCTTATAGAAACTTACAAAATTCTTAAGGGGTTGGACAGGCTAGATGCAGGAAGATTGTTCCCGATGTTGGGGAAGTCCAGAACAAGGGGCCACACACAGTTTAAGGATAAGGGGGAAATCTTTTAGGACCGAGATGAGAATTTTTTTTTTCACACAGCGAGTGGTGAATCTGTGGAATTCTCTGCCACAGAGGGTAGTTGAGGCCACACCGTTCATTGGCTATATTTAAGAGGGAGTTAGATGTGGCCCTTGTGGCTAAAGGGATCAGGGGGTATGGAGAGAAGGCAGGTATGGGATACTGAGGTGGATGATCAGCCATGATCATATTGAATGGCGAATGGTGCAGGCTCGAAGGGCCGAATGGCCTACTCCTGCACCTAATTTCTATGTTTCTATGTTTCTATGAATGGCGAATGGTGCAGGCTCGAAGGGCCGAATGGCCTCTACTCCTGCACCTATTTTCTATGTTTCTATGTAACGAGGAAAAGTGGAGCCCACAATGGTCCATTGTTGGCTGTAGCCTCGCCTATATCTCTCAATATCTCTGGTTCCACTTTCTTCCCTGTCTCAGTATGAAGAAGGGTCTCGACCCGAAACGTCACCCGTTCCTTCTCTCCAGAGATGCTGCCCGTCCCACTGAGTTACTCCGGCATTCTGTGTCTACCAGCAATGGGGCAACATACATTTTTCTCTTGCAGAACACATTAGCGACACATGGGGAGCTGCTACACAGGGTGGAGACGGAGAAGCTGGAGAGACACAAGTTAGAGGACATCTTCAAACAGGACATCCTGTGGATTAAATATAAAACTGAAAACCTGAGCGGCAGAGTATCGAATATAGAAAGCAACCAGAGTGATCCATGTCTATACCGAGGCAGCAGTAGCCTCCCAGGTAAGCAGTTTGTGTACCTTTGTTCCCCAACCAGTTCATTTTACCACGTCATGGAGTCCTAGAGTGATACAGTGTGGAAACAGGCCCAACTTGCCCAAACCGGCCAACATGCCCCATCTACACCAGTCCCACCTGCCCGCGTTTGGCCCATATCCCTCCAAACCTGTCCTATCCATGCATCTTAAACGTTGGGATAGTCCCGGCCTCAACTACCTCCTCCGGCAGCTCGTTCCACACACCCACCACCCCTTGTGTGAAGACGTTACCCCTCAGATTCCTATTAAATCTATTCCAACATCACCATCATAGTTGAGAACATAGAAACATAGAAACATAGAAATTAGGTGCAGGAGTAGGCCATTCGGCCCTTCGAGCCTGCACCGCCATTCAATATGATCATAGCTGATCATCCAACTCAGTATCCCGTACCTGCCTTCTCTCCATACCCCCTGATCCCCTTAGCCACAAGGGCCACATCTAACTCCCTCTTAAATATAGCCAATGAACTGGCCTCAACTACCCTCTGTGGCAGAGAATTCCACAGATTCACCACTCTCTGTGTGAAAAGTTCTTCTCATCTCGGTTTTAAAGGATTTCCCCTTTATCCTTAAGCTGTGACCCCTTGTTCTGGACTTCCCCAACATCGGGAACAATCTTCCTGCATCTAGCCTGTCCAACCCCTGAAGTTTCTATAAGATCCCCTCTCAATCTTCTAAATTCTAGAGAGTATAAACCAAGTCTATCCAGTCTTTCTTCATAAGACAGTCCTGACATCCCGGAATCAGTCTGGGGCACTTGGTGCCTTACAATGCCGTGTACAACAATGATCGCAACTTCTACTGAAGAGTGTGGATGGCCGTTGGCTCGCTAGGACCTCATCCGACAGGTCTAGTTTTCGGTGGGGGTCCTGCTAGGGGTCTTTGGGCTTTGCTATAGACTGCAGTGTACAAAGATGACATCTGGCCAGTAATTGGGTGTTTGGCCGTTCCAAATTCTCTGGGCAAGACTTCACCAGAGGGATGAAGGTGTGAATGGCGCTGTAAGTTGAGGAGTTCTGATGGACAGTGCAACTTGGCGATACACCTTAGGAACAATCTTAACATAGAAACATAGAAACATAGAAATTAGGTGCAGGAGTAGAGGCCATTCGGCCCTTCGAGCCTGCACCGCCATTCAATGTGATCATGGCTGATCATCCAACTCAGTATCCCGTACCTGCCTTCTCTCCATACCCCCTGATCCCTTTAGCCACAAGGGCCACATCTAACTCCCTCTTAAATATAGCCAATGAACTGGCCTCAACTACCCTCTGTGGCAGAGAGTTCCAGAGATTCACCACTCTCTGTGTGAAAAAAGTTCTTCTCATCTCGGTTTTTAAAGGATTTCCCCCTTATCCTTAAGCTGTGACCCCTTGTCCTGGACTTCCCTAACATCGGGAACACTCTTCCTGCATCTAGCCTGTCCAACCCCTTAAGAATTTTGTAAGTTTCCATAAGATCCCCTCTCAATCTTCTAAATTCTAGAGAGTATAAACAAAGTCTATCCAGTCTTTCTTCATAAGACAGTCCTGACATCCCAGGAATCAGTCTGGGGCACTTGGTGCCTTACAATGCCGTGTACAACAATGATCGCAACTCCTACTGAAGAGTGTGGATGGCAGCTGGCTCGCTAGGAGCTCATCCGACAGGTCTAGTTTTCGGTGGGGGTCCTGCTAGGGGTCTTTGGGCTTTGCTATAGACTGCTGTGTTACAAAGATGACATCTGGATAGCAACTGTGTGTTTGGCCGTTCCAAATTCTCTGGGCAAGACTTCACCAGAGGGATGAAGGTGTGAATGGCGCTGTAAGTTGAGGAGTTCTGATGGACAGTGCAACTTGGCGATAAACCTTTGGAACAATCTTAATGCCCCTGTCCCACTTGGGAAACCTGAACGGAGACCTCTGGAGACCCCACCCAAGGTTTCCGTCAGGTTCCCGGAGGTTTTTGTCAGTCTCCCCACCTGCTTCCACTACCTGCAACCTCCGGCAACCACCTGCAACCTCCGGGAACCTCCTGCAACTGTCGGGAACTCCTGCAACCTCCGGGAACCACCTGCAACCTCCGGGAACCACCTGCAACCTCCGGGAACCACCTGCAACCTCCGGGAACCACCTGCAACCTCCGGCAACCTCCGGAAACCTCCCGCAACCTCCGGAAACCTCCGGCAACCTCCGGGAACCGCACGGAAACCTTGGGTGGGGCGCAAAGTCTCCAGAGGTTTCCGTTCAGGTTTCCTAAGTGGGACGGGGGCTTTAATGAACAGCTTCATCCCCAGAGCTATAGCTGCTCTGAACTGGCCCTGCTGAGTGCCCCCCGCACCCCACGAACTGTCTCCCTCGGAAGGTCACGTCACTCATCGACCCAGCACAAACACATTTGCCCTTTAGACTGTTTTACTGATTTTTAAATCTTGTTTCTCTGGGTGTCTAAATTTTTAGTTAATTAAGTTTTGACATCGGATGGAAGCTCCATTCCAAATCTCGTTGTACCTCTGTGCAATGACAATCAAATATATTTTTATTATTATTATTAACCACCCCTGATGCATTTGGGCAGCTGGGATTAGGGTGGAGTGATGGGAGATCACTGGAGATTGTTCATTGTCACCCACACACGGAGCACACGTTACGTACTCTATACAGGTATTCAAACAGTCGGTACGCAAAGGGCATTAACAACGTTACTAATGTATCCAACATAGTCCCTCTGGCCTCTCTCCCTTCTCTCCCACCAGCGTGGAGATCGATAGATTCTTCATTAGTCAATGGGAGAAGGCAGGAGAATGGGGTTGGGAGGGAGAGATAGACCAGCCATGATTGAATGACGGAGTGGGCCAAATGGCCAAATTCTCCTCCTATTCCTTAAGACCTTTTGATCAACCACCAGTCCCACCCCGGCCACTCCCTCTTCTCCCCTCTCCCATCGGGCAAGAGGTACAGAAGTGTGAAAACTGGGATGTCAGGACTGTCTTATGAAGAAAGACTGGATGGACTTGGTTTATACTCTCTAGAATTTAGGAGATTGAGGGGCGATCTTATAGAAACTTACAAAATTCTTAAGGGGTTGGACAGGCTAGATGCAGGAGGATTGTTCCGACGTTGGGGGAAGTCCAGGACAAGGGGTCACAGCTTAAGGATAAGGGGGAAATCCTTTAAAACCGAGATGAGAAGAACTTTTTTCACACAGAGAGTGGTGAATCTCTGGAACTCTCTGCCACAGAGGGTAGTTGAGGCCAGTTCATTGGCTATATTTAAGAGGGAGTTAGATGTGGCCCTTGTGGCTAAAGGGATCAGGGGGTATGGAGAGAAGGCAGGTACGGGATACTGAGTTGGATGATCAGCCATGATCATATTGAATGGCGGATGGTGCAGGCTCGAAGGGCCGAATGGCCTCTACTCCTGCACCTAATTTCTATGTTTCTATGTAAAACGCACACACACACCTCCAGATTCAGGGACAGTTTCTTCCCGGCTGTTATCAGGCAACTGAACCATCCTACCACAACCAGAGAGCAGTACTGAGCTACTATCTACCTCGGACTATCCTTGATCGGACTTTACCTTGCACTAAACGTTATTCCCTTATTATGTATCTGTACACTGTAGATGGCTCGATTGTAATCATGTATTGTCTTTCCGCTGGCTGGTTAGCACGCAACAGAAGCTTTTCCCTGTACCTCGTTACACGGGACAATAAACTGTAAATTATTATGTAAAAGAATATGTGTGTTATGATTGTGTTTATAATTTGTTTGGTTGTTTTGTTGTTTGTCTTTTGCACAAAAGTCCGCGAGCATTGCCACTTTCATTTCACTGCACATCTCGTATGTGTATGTGGCAAATAAACTTGACTTGACTTGACTTGATGGAATTGTCTGGGTTTGTTCCTCAGGCTCCGTCGAGCACCAGGTATCGCAACACGATGAGATGTTGTCTGTACACGAGGTGCGTTTGGCAGACATGGACCTGAGGTTCCAGGTGTTGGAGACGGCCAGTTACGACGGGAGACTGATCTGGAAGATCCAACAATACGAGCGGCAGAAACGGGACGCCATCTCCGGGAAGACCCTGTCCCTCTACAGCCAACCCTTCTACACCAGCTCGTTCGGGTATAAGATGTGTGCCCGGGTCTACCTCAATGGGGACGGCATGGGCAAGGGCACACACATGTCGGTCTTCTTTGTGGTGATGCGTGGCGAATACGACTCACTCCTGCCCTGGCCATTCCGGCAGAAGGTGACCTTCATGCTCCTTGACCAAGGGATGGGCAAGGGCCACGTGTCGGACACCTTCAAGCCCGACCCCAACAGCAGCAGCTTCTCCCGACCCCAGGGGGAGATGAATGTAGCCTCGGGCTGCCCGCTCTTCGTAGCCCAACCGGTGCTGGAGAACAAACAACACCAGTACATCAAGGACAACACCATCTTCATCAAGATAACCGTGGATGTCTCCGACTCCCCAGAACTCTGAACCATCCAAACTTCAGCCCCAACAGGACCGTGCAATAGCCCCAGGATCAGTAGCAGGTCACTCCTCAACCCTACAGGAGTGTCTTTGCAAAAGTCAAACTGAACTTAGATCTGGGGCCCATATTAAATTATAAATCTCCGTTACTCCTTGCTACAGATATCAAAGTATTTTATATTATAAGGTATTATTAGTCAGTAGTATGCTAATGTATTTGTCCACAGTTCACTCCTTGCATGTTTTAGCGGGGAGTTTTGTTTTTGTTTCAGATATATTTTTATGGAAAGTATTATTAAATCCTTTATTGTTACCATGTGAGTGCAAGATGCAGTTCATTTTGGACACTGGCTATTTGGGCAGTAAGATGCAAAGGGCTGGAGTAACTCAGCGGGTCAGGCAGAAAATCTGCGGAAGGATGTGCCGGCTTTGGGAGAGGGTCCAGAGGAGGTTCTTCCCAGGAATGAGTTGGTGAGTTAAGTCCCTGTCCCACTTGGGAAACCTGAACGGAAACCTCTGGAGACTTTGCGCCCCACCCAAGGTTTCCGTGTGGTTCCCGGAGGTTTTTGTCAGTCTCCCGACCTGCTTCCACTACCTACAACCTCCAGAGAACCACCTGCAACCTCCGGGAACCACCTGCAACCTCCGGGAACCACCTGCAACCTCCGGGAACCACCTGCAACCTCCGGGAACCACCTGCAACCTCCGGCAACCACCTGCAACCTCCGGGAACCACCTGCAACCACCTGCAACCTCTGGCAACCACCTGCAACCTCTGGCAACCACCTGCAACCTCCGGCAACCACCTGCAACCTCCAGGAACCGCACGGAAACCTTGGGTGGGGCGCAAAGTCTCCAGAGGTTTCCGTTCAGGTTTCCTAAGTGGGACACGGGCATTAAGGTATGTTGAACGTTTGTCGGCACTGGGCCTGTACTCGCTGGAGTTTAGAAGGATGAGCGGGGAACCTCATTGAAACTTACCGAATAGTGAAAGGCCCGGATAGAGTGGATGTGGAGAGGATGTTTCCACTAGTGGGAGAGTCTAGGACCAGAGGGCACAGCCTCAGAATTAAAGGACGTTCCTTTAGGAAGGAGATGAGGAGGAATTTCTTTAGCCAGAGGGTGGTGAATCTGTGGAATTCTTTGCCACACAGACGGCTGTGGAGGCAACAAGTCAGTGGATATTTTTAAGGCAGAGATAGATAGATTCTTGATTAGTGCGGGTGTCAGGGGTTGTGGGGAGAAGGCAGGAGAATGGGGTTAGGAGGGAGAGATAGATCAGCCATGATTGAATGGCGGAGTGGACTCGATGGGCCGAATGGCCTAATTCTGCTCCTATCCGTGAAGAACATGAAAAGGAACAGGTGACTGCCTGACCCGCTGAGTTACTCCAGCATTTTGTATCTTATCTTTTCAGTGTAAGCCAGCATCTGCAGTTCCTTCCGATAAATACGTTTGGGCTCAGGCTGTGTTTCAGGAGCCTGTTAGTCATCACAGCCTCAAAGTTCCTCTCTAATCGACCGACCCGGTCAGAGGTCTGTGGCTTACCTGATATCCCAGACCCCTGGTTGAAGAAGCACCAGCTTTTAAAAGGAAATTGGTGGTTTTTCCCCAAACTTTCAAAGTAATCTGAGACTGTAGTCAAAGTTCCTCAGTGGTGACATAGACAGTTTACAGGAAGCATGCATCAAACAGGGGGGAACCTCGATAGTCACCCCCCTCCCCCCCCCAATAGTATCCACTTATCACTTCATGTGTAGGAAGGAACTGCAGATGCTGGTTTACTCCAAAGAAAGACACAAAGTGCTGGAGTAACTCAGCGGGACAGGCAGCATCTCTGGAGAGAAGGAATGGGTGACGTTTCGGGTCGAGACCCTTCCTCAGACTGTGAGTGGGGGGGAAAGGGAGACGAGAGATATGGAAAGTACTTAGGAATAAGGGGTAATCCATTTAGAACGGAGACGTGGAAACACTTTTTCACCCAGAGAGTTGTGAGTCTGTGGAATTCTCTGCCTCAGAGGGCGGTGGAGGCCGGTTCTCTGGATGCTTTCAAGAGAGAGCTGAGCTTGGTGCACTCTAGAGGCAGGAAACATGTTCCCGATGTTGGGGGAATCCAGAACCAGGGGCCACACACACAGTTTAAGAATAAGGGGTAAGCCATTTAGAACGGAGACGTGGAAACACTTTTTCTCACAGAGAGTTGTGAGTCTGTGGAATTCTCTGCCTCAGAGGGCGGTGGAGGCCGGTTCTCTGGATGCTTTCAAGATTCAGATTCAATTTTAATTGTCATTGTCAGTGTACAGTACTGAGACAACGGAATGCATTCAAGAGAGAGCTAGATAGGGCTCTTAAAGATAGTGGAGTCAGGGGAGAAGGCAGGAACGGGGTACTGATTGGGGATGATCAGCCATGATCACATTGAATGGCTGTGCTGGTTCGAAGGGCCAAATGGCCTCTACTCCTGCACCTATTGTCTATGTTCTAATGACACAGGGAAGTTGTTATATCAGCGGAGGAAGAGAATCCATCTGGGCTAATGTTGGCGCCAACTGCTGGAGCCGCCAGTCAGACAGAGGTTTCATAGAAACATAGAAAATAGGTGCAGGAGTAGAGGCCATTCGGCGCTTCGAGCCTGCACCGCCATTCAATATGATCATGGCTGATCATCCAACTCAGTATCCCATCCCTGCCTTCTCTCCATACCCTCTGATCCCCTTTAGCCACAAGGGCCACATCTAACTCCCTCTTAAATATAGCCAATGAACTGTGTGGCATCAACTACCTTCTGTGGCAGAGAATTCCAGAGATTCACCACTCTCTGTGTGAAAAAAGTTCTTCTCATCTCGGTTTTAAAGGATTTCCCCCTTATCCTTAAGTTTCATGAGAAGATCAAAGGTAACGCAGGTCAGAGTCCACTCTATTAACAGTGCCTGCTCTGTGAGGATTTGATTTGCTGTCTCTTAGTCCAACTGAGGAGAGAGGGAGGGAGGGAGGGAGGGGGGGAGAGAATGAAAGGGGCGGAGAGAGAGGGGGGGAGGTGGGGTGATAAGAGGGGAGAGAGGGAGAAAGAGAGGGTGAGAGAGAGAGAGAGAGATAGGAGGTAAAGCGATCCTACAACATAGATTTAAGGTGACAGAGATAATGAAACCATTCCCACCCTTTTCCACAGCTCACAACGATATCTCAGGTCCATTTTTGCATATCTTTCATTCATTTGTTCTATATCTCTCATTTTCCCTCCCCCCCCCGACTCAGTCTGAAGAAGGGTCTCGACCCAAAACGTCACCCGTTCCTTCTCTCCACAGATGCTGCCTGTCCCGCTGAGTTACTCCAGCACTCTGTGTTTATCTTTGGTTTAAACCAGCACCTGCAGTTCCTTCCGACACACCGTTTAGTCACCCTGATAGGCCCCCGGTCTAAAGAAGGGTCTTGACCCAAAACATCTGACCATGTCCCTCCACCTGACCTGCCAAGTTCCTCCAGCACTTTCATTTTTTTTTTTTTTGCTGAAGACTGCCGCACTTGCAGTTCCTTGCGCGCCATCCTCCTTAACCTAAACCCGTGGGATAATGAAGTCTCTGAGAATGAAACTGAAACCATGCAAATAGTTCTGAGCAGTGGGGATTGTCCCTTCAGCTAGTTAGCTACACTAGACATAGAGTGATACACAGTGTGGAAACAGGCCCTTGGGCCCAACTTGCCCATACTGGCCAACATGCCCCGTCTATACTAGTCCCACCTGCCCGCGTTTGGTTCATATCCCTCCAAACCTGTCCTATCCAAGTCCCTGTCTAACTGTTTCTTAAATGTTGGGATAGTCCCAGCCTCATCTACCTCCTCTGGCAGCTCGTTCCAAACACCCACCACCCTTTGTGTGGAAAAAGTTACCCCTCAGATTCCTATTAAATCTTTACCCCTTCACCTTGAACCTGTGTCCTCTGGTCCTCGATTCCCCTACTGTGGGCAAGAGACTCTGTGTGTCTGTCTACCCGATCTATTCCCCTCATTGGCGTATATCACTAGTGTAGTTGCACTTGTCTCAAGAGAGGATTGCTTGACATTGTCACTGAGTGACTCTGATCCCTGGTCAATAGACAATAGGTGCAGGAGTAGAGGCCATTCGGCCCTTCGAGTCAGCATCGCCATTCAATGTGATCATGGCTGATCATCCCCAATCAGTACCCCGTTCCTGCCTTCTCCCCATATCCCCTGACTCCGCTATCTTTAAGAGCCCTATCTAGCTCTCTCTTGAAAGCATCCAGAGAACCAGCCTCCACCGCCCTCTGAGGCAGAGAATTCCACAGACTCACCACTCTCTGTGAGAAAAAGTGTTTCCTCGTCTCCGTTCTAAATGGCTTACCCCTTATTCTTAAACTGTGTGTGGCCCCTGGTTCTGGACTCCCCCAACATCGAGAACATGTTTCCTGCCTCTAGTGTGTACAAGCCCTTAACAATCTTATATGTTTCGATGAGAATCCCTCTCATCCTTCTAAACTCCCAGAGTGTACAAGCCCACAGCCGCTCCATTCTCTCAGCATATGACAGTCCCGCCATCCCGGGAATTAACCTGGTGAACCTACGCCTGGCTCCCTCAATAGCAAGAATGTCCTTCCTCAAATTAGGGGACCAAAACTGCACACAATACTCCAGGTGTGGTCTCACTAGGGCCCTGTACAACTGCAGAAGATCCTGATGCTCAGAGTATTTTAGTTCCCTACATATCACCCCCTTGGCCATGAGTTGTGAAGTCATGACTCCCATGTTGAGTAGGAAGGAACTGCAGAAGCTGATTACAACATGTTGCCCCCATGGTCCTTATTCAAGTTGTGAGACCAGACATGGGACAGAATCTCTCCCGTTGTGGCCCCTGCTCCTACAGGCCAGGCATCACACACACGCGCACACACACACACACACGCACACGCGCACACGCACGCACACGCACACACACACACACACACACGCACACACACACACACACACGCGCACACACACACGCACACACACACACGCGCACACACACACACGCACACACACACGCTCACACGCCACCCGCCCGCCCACTCCCGTGGTCCTTGTCATCATAGTGGGGTGAGACTGGCTTGTTGACCAGGTCTACAAAGAGATGAGGTTCCTTCCCAAGCCAGTAGATCCATCCCGTTGCCGCTTGCCGGCGTAGGTCGGCACCACCAGCGTTTGCCCGCGCCCGGCGCGGTCCGTGAGATGTCAGGGCGGCACTCCTGGGCTGTAGGAAGCTGGCATGTGTCTGAATCCAACCAAGAGGGAGAGTCCCTTCATCACCCCCACTGCTTTGGGGACCTGTGGGCGAATGAAGGAGGTTAGATTAGGGGCAACAATGCAGCGGGTAGTACCAATGCCTCTCTGGAGAGAAGGAATGGGCGACGTTTCGGGTCGAGACCAGGTCTGAAGAAAGTCCTCGACCCGAAACATCATCCGTTCCATCTCTACAGAGACCTTTGTTTGATTCTGGCCACGGGCGCTGTCTGTACGGAGTTTGCACGTTCCCACCGCGACCTGCGTGGGTTTTCTCCGGGCGCTCCGGTTTCCTCCCACACTCCAAAGACGTGCGGGTTTGCAGGTTAATTGGCTTGGGATTAATGTAAAATTGTCCCTGGTGTGTGTAGGATAGTGTTAGCGTGCGGGGATCGCTGGTCGGCACGGACTCGGTGGGCCGAAGGGCCTGTTTCCGCGCTGTATCTCTAAAGTCAAAGCGTTCGGACGCACCCCAGCAAACAGCACCAAATATCTCAGGACAGGAATGACAAGCGGAGACTCTGAGAGGGATGGAACCACCAAGGTGTCCGTCTGTAGACAGACAGACAAACAGTTGTGTTATAGAATGAAATAAAGATTGGCATTTCTGTACATAGACACAGAGTTGACAATTCCCACACTAAATCACTCCAATCTATCATCGTATCAACAGAATGGGTCGACTGGGCTTATAGTCAAAGGAATTTAGAAGGATGAGAGGATATCTTGCGGAGACATATAAAATTCTTAAGGGATTGGACACGCTAGATGCAGGAAGATTGTTCCCAATGTTGGGGAAGTCCAGAACCAGGGGCCACACAGTGTTAGAGTAAGGGGTGGGTAACTCAGTGGGTCAGGCAGCATCTGTGGAGAACATGGATAGGTGACGTTTCACAGAGTGCTGGAGTAACTCAGTGGGTCAGGCAGCATCTGTGGAGAACATGGATAGGTGACGTTTCACAGAGTGCTGGAGTAACTCAGCGGGTGCAGCAGCATCTATGGAGCTAAGGAAATAGGTAACGTTTCGGGCCGAAACCCTTCCGGGTTTCGGCCCGAAACGTTGCCTATTTCCAGAAGGGTTTGGCCCGAAACGTTGCCTATTTCCAGAAGGGTTTTGGCCCGAAACGTTGCCTATTTCCTTAGCTCCATAGATGCTGCTGCACCATAACTAAGTGGGTCAGGCAGCATCTGTGGAGAACATGGATAGGTGACGTTTTGGGTCGGGACTGCAGTCTGAAGAAGGGTTTCGACCCGAAAAGCCACCGATTCTTTTTCTCCACAGATGCTGCCTGACCCGCTGAGTTACTCCAGCACTCTGTGAAACGTCACCTATCCATGTTCTCCATAGATGCTGCTGCACCCGCTGAGTTACTCCAGCACTCTGTGAAACGTCACCTATCCATGTTCTCCACAGATGCTGCCTGACCCGCTGAGTTACTCCAGCACTCTGTGTCTATATTAATCTTTGCTCTACAGTATTTGGGTCCTGGGTCGATGAGGTTCTGGGCCAACAAGTCGGGGAAGGCAATGGGCGACTCACATCCCAAATGCTGTCCAGTTCACTCCAGGACAGGATGCCATGAAGGTCAAAGCACGTCTGATCTGTAATTAAAAGAAACATCAGTACCCTGGTGGATAGCTTTGATTAAAGGTGTCTTGTGTTATCAGCTGGGTGCTATTGGATACACATTCACCCCCTCCCTGAGTTAGGTGGACTTCATGAGGTGTCCAGAGTGAACGTACATACGGCCATCAGGGGGTGCAGGAAAGATTTGCGACTAGGATTCTATTCCTTGGATCATTTCAGTTCAGTTCAGTTTATTGTCATGTGTAACCATATAACCATATAACCATATAACAATTACAGCACGGAAACAGGCCATCTCGGCCCTACAAGTCCATGCCGAACAAATTTTTTTCCCCTTAGTCCCACCTGCCTGCACTCGTACCATAACCCTCCATTCCCTTCTCATCCATATGCCTATCCAATTTATTTTTAAATGATACCAATGAACCTGCCTCCACCACTTCCACTGGGAGCTCATTCCACACCGCTACCACTCTCTGAGTAAAGAAGTTCCCCCTCATATTACCCCTAAACTTCTGTCCCTTAATTCTGAAGTCATGTCCCCTTGTTTGAATCTTCCCTATTCTCAAAGGGAAAAGCTTGTCCACATCAACTCTGTCTATCCCTCTCATCATTTTAAAGACTTCTATCAGGTCCCCCCTTAACCTTCTGCGCTCCAGAGTTAGGTGTAACGAGGTACAGTGAAAGGCCTTCGTGCAGGAAGAGAGAAGCAACATCGGGAGAAGAATGGAACACAGGGGAGAGACATAGAAACATAGAAACATAGACAATAGGTGCAGGAGTAGAGGCCATTCGGCCCTTCGAGCCTGCACCGTTCGCCATTCAATATGATCATGGGTGAATTCAGTCTTTTTATTCTTGCTATTGAGGGAGCCCAGCGTAGGTTCACCAGGTTAATTCCCGGGATGGCGGGACTGTCATATGCTGAGAGAATGGAGCGGCTGTGGGCTTGTACACTCTGGAGTTTAGAAGGATGAGAGGGCATCTCATCGAAACATATAAGATTATCAAGGGTTTGGACACGCTAGAGGCAGGAAACATGTTCCCGATGTTGGGGGAGTCCAGAACCAGGGGCCACACACATACAGTTTAAGAATAAGGGCTGAGCCATTTAGAATGGAGACGAGGAAACACTTTTTCTCACAGAGAGTTGTGAGTCTGTGGAATTCTCTGCCTCAGAGGGCGGTGGAGGCCGGTTCTCTGGATGCTTTCAAGAGAGAGCTAGATAGGGCTCTTAAAGATAGCGGAGTCAGGGGAGAAGGCAGGAACGGGGTACTGATTGGGGATGATCAGCCACGATCACATTGAATGGTGGTGCTGGCTCGAAGGGCCGAATGGCCTCTACCCCTGCACCTGATGTGTATTGTCTTTCACCACCTGAGTAGGACATTCAAGGACACTGGGACATGGGTTCAAGGTGAGTGGGGAACAATTTAATATTCAATAGGATGTTGCCAGGACTGTCGGGTCTGAGCTATAGGGAGAGGTTGGGTCGCATAGGACTATATGCCGTGGAGGACTGGTCAATGTGGGGTGATCTTATAGAGGTGTATAATATCATGAGGGGGGTAGATCTGGTAGAGTTGGTGAATCGGGGAGCAGAGGGCAGAGGTTTAAGATGAAGGGGAAAAGATTTAATAGGAACCCCAGGAGAATTTTTTTTTTTTAATTTCACACAAAGGGTGGTGGGTGAGTGGAACGAGCTGTCGGAGGAGGTAGTTGAGGCTGGGACTATCCCAACGCTTAAGGCTAATAACAAATCTTCTGGTACTTGCCGTGGCTCAGTCTAACTCTCAGTACTTCAATCTCCTTCTTCAAACTGTTGATTTCTGCTTCCAATTCCCTGTTTCTGTTGCTGGCTTCAACCAGGAGCCTGCGGTGTGAGGAAGAGGAGAGGTGGGTGTTTATTAGAGAGGAATGGAGGATGGTAAAGGCACAGATCGCTGGGGTAACTCAGCGGGACTGGCAGCATCTCTGGAGAGAAGGAATGAGTGACGTTTTGGGTCGAGATGTCACCCATTCCTTCTCTCCAGAGATGCTGTCTAACCCGCAGAGTTACTCCAGCTTTTAGTGCCTATCTTCGGCTTAAACCAGCACCTGCAGTTCCTTTCTACAAAGCGCAAAGAGGGTGGATGGGAAGATTGTAATAAGTCACCAGGATGAGGAGTGGCTTGTGTAACAGGGTGGGCTGGTAGTTTAGTTTAGAGATACAGCGCGGAAACAGGCCCTTCGGCCCAACTTGCCTGTGACAACCAACATGCCCCATCTACACTAGAGTTACCTGCCTGTTTATCCCTCTCAACCTACCTGTCCATTTACCTGTCTAACTGTTTCTCAAATGTTGCAATAGTCCCAGCCTCAACTACCTCCACCGGCATCTCGTTCCATACACCCACCACCCTTTGTATAAAAAAAAGGTTACCTCTCAGTAAATCTTTCCCCCCCTCACCTAGCACCTCTGTCCTCTGGTCCTCGATTATCTGGGCAAGAGACTCTGTGCATCTACCCGATCTATTTCCCTTGTGTTTTTGTACACCTCTATAAGATCACCCCTCACCCTCCTGCGCTCCAAGGGAATAGAGACCCAGCCTACTCAACCTCTCCCTATAGCTCACACCCTCTAGTCCTGGCAACATCCTCGTAAATTAACCCTTTCAAGCTTGACATCATATTGCCTATAACATGGTGAGCAAAACTCAAAATGTTTTCAGGTCATGTTTAGTTTAGTTTAGAGATACAGCGCGGAAACAGGCCCTTCGGCCCTCTGAGTCTGTGCCGACCAGCGATCCCCGCACACTAACACTATCCTACACACACACACACTAGGGACAGTTTTTACATTTACACCAAGCCAATTAACCTACAAAACTGCACGTCTTTGGAGTGTGGGAGGAAACAGAAGATCTTGGAGAAAACTCACGGGGAGAACGTGCAAACTCCGTACAGACAGCAAGCGCTGAACGGCAGCAACTCTACCGCTGTGCCACTGTGTGTATCTGGACAGGAACTTTATCCTATACATTCCCTCCCTTGATGCTGCTTGAACCGCTGGTTCCTCCAGCACTTTGTATTTAGCTCAAGATGCCAGCATCTGCAGTTCTTTTGTGTGGCTGAGTTGCTGTAGAAACATAGACAATAGGTGCAGGAGTAGAGGCCATTCGGCCCTTCGAGCCTGCACCATTCGCCATTCAATATGATCATGGCTGATCATCCAACTCAGTATCCTGTACCTGCCTTCTCTCCATACCCCCTGATCCCTTTAGCCACAAGGGCCACATCTAACTCCCTCTTAAATATAGCCAATGAACTGTGTGGCCTCAACTACCTTCTGTGGCAGAGAATTCCACAGATTCACCACTCTCTGTGTGTGAAAAAAAAATGTTTTTCTCATCTCGGTCCTAAAAGATTTCCCCCTTATCCTTAAACTGTGTGTGTGGCCCCTTGTTCTGGACTTCCCCAACATCGGGAACAATCTTCCTGCATCTAGCCTGTCCAACCCCTTAAGAATTTTGTAAGTTTCTTTAAGATCCCCCCTCAGTCTTCTAAATTCTAGCGAGTACAAGCCGAGTCTATCCAGTCTTTCTTCATATGAAAGTCCTGACATCCCAGGAATCAGTCTGGTGAACCTTCCTGTACTCCCTCTATGGCAAGAATGTCCTTCCTCAGATTAGGAGACCAAAACTGTACGCAATACTCCAGGTGTGGTCTCACCAAGACCCTGTACAACTGCAGTAGAACCTCCCTGCTCCTAGACTCAAATCCTCTATGGCAAGAATGTCTTTCCTCAGATTAGGAGACCAAAACTGTACGCAATACTCCAGGTGTGGTCTCACCAAGACCCTGTACAACTGCAGTAGAACCTCCCTGTTCCTATACTCAAATCCTCTATGGCAAGAATGTCTTTCCTCAGATTAGGAGACCAAAACTGTACGCAATACTCCAGGTGTGGTCTCACCAAGACCCTGTACAACTGCAGTAGAACCTCCCTATGAGAAACTGCAGATACTTTCACAGGCAGCCTGAGATCCCCGTGGATAGCGCTGCTTACCGCTCAGTTGTAACGTCACCAGTCTCCGCGTTGAGAAGCCAGACTTCAGTTCCGGCCTGTAGGAGTGGACTGTCCCCCAGTGCTGTCTGCAGGGACTGACCCTGCTGGAAAACCAGGTCCTGGAGAGAGGAAATGGAAGATCCGGCATTGATACATCGGCAGTTCCAACTGTGCTAGAATTTATTACCAACCACGTTTTGCCCTGCATCTCCCCCTTTCCCAGCTTCTTCCCACCCCCCCCCCCCCCAAACAGTCTGAAGAAGTCCAGCCATCTCCCTATCAACCTCCCCCTCTTGTATCTGCCTATCACTCACCACATTCTGTCTGAAGAAGGGTCTCGACCCGAAACGTCACCTATCCATGTTCTCCACAGATGCTGCCTGACCCACTGAGTTATGGTGCAGCAGCATCTATGGAGCTAAGGAAATAGGCAACGTTTCGGGCCGAAACCCTTCTGGAAATAGACAACGTTTCGGGCCGAAACCCGGAAGGGTTTCGGCCAGAAACGTTGCCTATTTCCTTAGCTCCATAGATGCTGCTGCACCCGCTGAGTTACTCCAGCACTCTGTGAAACGTCACCTATCCATGTTCTCCACAGATGCTGCCTGACCCGCTGAGTTACTCCAGCACTCTGTGAAACGTCACCTATCCATGTTCTCCACAGATGCTGCCTGACCCACTGAGTTATGGTGCAGCAGCATCTATGGAGCTAAGGAAATAGGCAACGTTTCGGGCCGAAACCCTTCTGGAAATAGGCAACGTTTCGGGCAGAAACCCGGAAGGGTTTCGGCCCGAAACGTTGCCTATTTCCTTAGCTCCATAGATGCTGCTGCACCCGCTGAGTTACTCCAGCACTCTGTGAAACGTCACCTATCCATGTTCTCCACAGATGCTGCCTGACCCGCTGAGTTACTCCAGCATTTTTTGTGTACCTTTTGTGTTTAACTCATCTGCTGCTCCTAGTCTCTCTGCCACAGAAGGCAGTGGAGGCCTTGGTGAGACCACACCTGGGGTATTGCGTACAGTTTTGGTCTCCAAATCTGAGGAAGGACATTATTGCCATAGAGGGAGTGCAGAGACGGTTCACCAGACTGATTCCTGGGATGTCAGGACTGTCTTATGAAGAAAGACTGGATAGACTTGGTTTATACTCTCTAGAATTTAGGAGATTGAGAGGGGATCTTATAGAAACTTACAAAATTCTTAAGGGGTTGGACAGGCTAGATGCAGGAAGATTGCTTCCCGATGTTGGGGAAGTCCAGGACAAGGGGTCACAGCTTAAGGATAAGGGGAAATCCTTTAAAACCGAGATGAGAAGAACTTTTTTCACACAGAGAGTGGTGAATCTCTGGAACTCTCTGCCGCAGAGGGTAGTTGAGGCCACAGTTCATTGGCTATATTTAGGAGGGAGTTAGATGTGGCCCTTGTGGCTAAGGGGATCAGGGGGTATGGAGAGAAGGCAGGGATGGGATACTGAGTTGGATGATCAGCCATGATCACATTGAATGGCGGTGCAGGTTCGAAGGGCCGAATGGCCTCTACTCCTGCACCTATTGTCTATGTTTCAACTCTCAACTATGTTGGGCGTCGCAGTTTCGGGTCCCGACACACGATGGCGCTGCTGACCTGCACGACGGGGTTGCAGTGGCCCTTGCCCTTCCCTAGGTGGCGGTGGACCTACAGAGTCGCAGGTTCGATCCCGACTACGGGCGCTGTCTGTACGGAGTTTGCACGTTCTCCCCGTGACCTGCGTGGGTTTCTCCGAGACCTTCGGTTTCCTCCCACACTCCAACGACGTGAAGCTTTGTAGGTTAATTGGCTTGGTGTAAATGTCAAATTATCTCTAGTGTGTGTAGGGTAGTGTTAGTGTGCGGGGATCGCTGGTCGGCACGGACTCGGTGGGCCGAAGGGCCTGTTTCCGCGTCCTATCCTGCTGTTTGTATCCACTCGTTATCACCTTTCCCAAAGCCAACAATGGACCTTTGTGGGCTCCACTTTTCCTAAATCATCGTTGCTGCATATCTTTCTTTCTGTTCCCCCTCCCCTGACTCTCGGTCTGAAGAAGGGTCTCGACCCGAAACGTCACCCGTTCCTTCTCTCCATAGATGCTGCCTGTCCCGCTGAGCTGCTCCAGAGTTTTGTGTCTCGCTCCAATGCCGGAAGGGACAGGAAGGGCTGAATGGCCCTCACGCCTGTTGCTGTTGCCTTACCTCTGTGTTTGGGGCGGGTTCCCCACCACCGCCCGGGAGCTGGGACGTTCCCCCCGCTCGGGCGTCCAGTCTGGTCTCGATCTCGGTCGTATCTCCCTGCCTAGGGGGAGGTGGAGGGACAGGTCAGCTGTGATAGAATGGGCGAGTAGACTTGATGGGCTGAATGGCCTAATTCCGTCCCTATGACCTTTAGCAGCGGAGGGCTTCAGTTATTCCGGGCCTCAGTTCTGCATAACACCCCCCCCTGTCTGTCTCTGAGACTCATCCTCCCCATCCCCCCACTCCCTCACTCCCCCCCCCTCTCACCCCCTCCCCCCCCTCTCCCCCCCCCCCCCACCCCCCCACCCTAACCTCCTCCCCTGTCTCTGAGACTCATCCTCCCCTCCCCCCCCTCCCCACCCCCCCCCCTCCCACCCTAATCTCCCCCCCCCCCCCCGATTCTACACCTTTGGGCGGCAAGGTGATGCATCGGGTAGAACCGCTACCTCACAGCGCCAGAGACCTGGGTCCGTGCTGTCTGTACGGAGTTTGCAGGTTCTCCCCGTGACCTGCGTGGGTTTTCTCCGGGCGCTCCGGTTTCCTCCCACACTCCACAAAGACGTGCAGGTTTGTAGGTTAATTGGCTTCAGGAAAATGTCGCCGGATTTTCGCGTGGGATAGAACTGGTGTGCGGGGAGACTGGGTGGGCTGACGGGCCTCTTTCCGTGCTGTACCACTAAACCAAACTAAACTACTGATCTGTTTAAGATGCTGGAAAATCGAAGGTAGACAAGAAAGCTGGAGAAACTCAGCGGGTGCAGCAGCATCTATGGAGCGAAGGAAATAGCTACAGATCTGGCAGGAGAGGAGAGAGTTTGCGGATTTGTTCCTTACCTGGGACCAGAGAAGGTGAAGCCAACAAAAGGAAGGTAGATTCCAGGGATGTCGTCAAGGGTAACGGGACGTGTAACCAGCTAGGAGGAAACAACGAGAAAATCAAAGCTAGTCCGCCTGTGTTGCAAAGAGTGGGGCATAGAACAGGTACAGACGGCAGATACAAAATGCTGGAGTAACTCAGCGGGACAGGCAGCATCTCTGGAGAGAAGGAGTGGTGACGTTTCGGGTCGAGACCCTTCATCTGACTGGGAGTTGCAGTGTGAAAAAGATGGATCTCGACCCGAAATCTCATCCCTTCCTCCGCTGATCATCCAACTCAGTATCCCATCCCTGCCTTCTCTCCATACCCCCTGATCCCTTTAGCCACAAGGGCCACATCTAACTCCCTCTTAAATATAGCCAATGAACTGTGTGGCCTCAACTACCTTCTGTGGCAGAGAATTCCACAGATTCACCACTCTCTGTGTGGAAAATAAAATTCTCATCTCGGTCCTAAAAGATTTCCCCCTTATCCTTAAACTGTGTGACCCCTTGTTCTGGACTTCCCCAACATCGGGAACAATCTTCCTGCATCTAGCCTGTCCAACCACTTAAGAATTTTGTAAGTTTCTATAAGATCCCCCCTCAGTCTTCTAAATTCTAGAGAGTAGAAGCCGAGTCTATCCAGTCTTTCTTTATATGAAAGTCCTGACATCCCAGGAATCAGTCTGGTGAACCTTCTCTGTACTCCCTCTATGGCAAGAATGTCCTTCCTCAGATTAGGAGACCAAAACTGTACGCAATACTCCAGGTGTGGTCTCACCAAGACCCTGTACAACTGCAGTAGAACCTCCCTGCTCCTAGACTCAAATCCTTTTGCTATGAATGCTAACATACCATTGGCTTTCTTCACTGCCTGCTGCACCTGCATGCCGACTTTCATCTCCGGTGCTGTTTGTGTGGAGTTTGCGGGTTTTGCTACTCACTGGAGCGCTGAAGGTCTCTTCCTCCACGTCGAAGTTTGAGGTGTCGGTGGCGTTGGAGATGGTGGGGAGGAAGGGGGGCTCACACTGACCCAAGTGGTCCCAGGCGATGTTGCTGAAGAATGGGTGCAGGGTGAAATCCTGAAGTCCCCCCCGACCCAAACGCTCCTCCCTGTCGCAAACCAACGCCCGGATGAATCTCCTCGCTTCCTCCGTTACTCCCCACTCCGGATCCGGGAATCGAAAGCTCTCCTGAAGGATTGGGGGGGGGGGGGGGGGGGAGGGGAGAGAGAAGGGTCACAGAAGTGTC
The DNA here is from genome assembly GCF_028641065.1 of Leucoraja erinaceus. Classification (NCBI taxonomy): domain Eukaryota; kingdom Metazoa; phylum Chordata; class Chondrichthyes; order Rajiformes; family Rajidae; genus Leucoraja; species Leucoraja erinaceus. The sequence goes on from NC_073414.1 coordinate 1,753,919, forward strand.
GCTGCCTTACAGCGCCTGAGACCCCGGTTCGATCCCGACCTCGGTTGCTTTCCATGTGGAGTTCGCATGTTCTCTCTCTGTGACTGTGTGGGTTTTCTCCGGGTGCTCCGGTTTCCTCCCACATCCCAAAGACGTGCAGGTTCGTAGGTTAATCTGTACACCGCCCATAATGTGTAGGGTGTGGATGAGAGAGTGGGATTATATAGAACTATTGTGTACGGGCCGGCATGGACTCGATGGGTCGAAGGGCCTGTTTCCGTGCTGGATCTCTAAACTAAAGCAGAAAAATCTAGCCCAATATAGGCACAAAAATCTGGAGTAACTCAGCGGGTCAGGCAGCATCTGTGGAGAACATGGATAGGTGACGTTTCACAGAGTGCTGTGGCATCTCGGATAGTATGGACAGGTTGGGACGAAGGGCGTATTTCCGTGCTGTATGGCTTTCTGCTTCAGGTGGTGGAGGCCGGTTCTCTGGATGCTTTCAAGAGAGAGCTAGACAGGGCTCTTAAAGATAGCGGAGTCAGGGGAGAAGGCAGGAACGGGGTACTGATTGGGGATGATCAGCCATGATCATATTGAATGGCGAATGGTGCTGGCTCGAAGGGCTGAATGGCCTCTACTCCTGCACCTATTGTGTATTGTGTATCGACTTGCCCTGTGATGGATGATGTTCGCGTAGGTTCTCGACAGAGATCGGTGATAGAACGGCGTTTGTCCAAACAGCATCTCGTAGCCACAGACCCCCAGAGACCACCAGTCGCTCTCCGCCCCATATGTTGCCGTGGGGTCTTCTAGAGCTTGCAGGATCTCCGGCGAGATGTAGTCCGGGGTCCCGACCACCACAGCTGTCCGCACCTGGACCAGGAATCAGACATCAGTCCCCATAGCCACTCAGACCAGCGGGCATAGAACAGTACAGACTGCAGACCCAAAACATCACCCCTTCCTTCTCTCCAGAGATGCTGCTGAGTTACTCCAGCATTTTGTGTCTACCGTACGATAGTACAGCACGGGAACAGGCCCTTTGGCCCTCAACGCTACTATATCCGATACACAGTGGCCTTGGTGTGGACTCCTGTATATCGGTGAGACCAAGCACAGGCTCTGCGATTGTCTCCCTGAACAACTCCGCTCAGTCCGCCAAAACCTACCTAACTTCCCGGTTCCCAAACATGGTTTTGGTCTCCTAATCTGAGGAAAGACATTCTTGCCATAGAGGATTTGAGTATAGGAGCAGGTAGGTTCTACTGCAGTTGTACAGGGTCTTGGTGAGACCACACCTGGAGTATTGCGTACAGTTTTGGTCTCCTAATCTGAGGAAAGACATTCTTGCCATAGAGGATTTGAGTATAGGAGCAGGGAGGTTCTACTGCAGTTGTACAGGGTCTTGGTGAGACCACACCTGGAGTATTGCGTACAGTTTTGGTCTCCTAATCTGAGGAAAGACATTCTTGCCATAGAGGGGAGTACAGAGAAAGTTCACCAGACTGATTCCTGGGATGGCAGGACTTTCATGTGAAGAAAGACTGGATAGACTCGGCTTGTACTCGCTAGAATTTAGAATATTGAGGGGGGATCTCATTGAAACTTACAAAATTCTTAAGGGGTTGGACAGGCTAGATGCAGGAAGATTGTTCCCGATGTTGGGGAAGTCCAGAACAAGGGGTCGTAGTTTAAGTACAACGGGGAAATCTTTTAGGACCGAGATGAGAAACAAATTTTTTTTCACACACAGAGAGTGGTGAATCTGTGGAATTCTCTGCCACAGAAGGTAGTTGAGGCCACAGTTCCTTGTTGATATTTAAGAGGGACTGTTAGATGTGCCCATCTCTGTGTGAACAAAACATAGTCTCATCTCGGTCCTAAAAGATTTCCCCCTTATCCTTAAACTACGTGGAGACCATCCTTGTTTCTGGGACTTCCCCAACATCCGGTAACAACCTTCCTGCAATCTAGCCTGTCCCCCCTTAGAATATTGTAAGTTTCTATAAGATCTATAGGATAAGGGGGACAAGTCTTTTAGGAACCAGATCCGAATTTCTTTTTGTCACACAGAGAGGGGGGAATCTTGTGGGAAAAAACTGCAAAAAAAAAAAAAAAAAAAAAAAATCTCTGCCCAAAACAAAAGAGGGGTAAGTTGTTGAGGCCCCCCCCACAAGGTTTCATTGGCTATAATTTTTTAAAGAAGGGGGGGGGGAGTTAGATGTGGGGGCCCTTGTGGGCTAAAAAGGGGAGGATTTCAGGGGGTAAATGGGGGAAGGAGGAAAGGCAGGTTTAAAAAACCCCAGGAATACTTGGAGTTTGGATGAAGCAGGAAGTGGATGGATGCAACTGACCTCACCAAGATGGACACTGCTTCCCCTCTCCCTGTGGGGCAGTGAACCTCTCTGAGGAAGATGCCCCTGGAAATGGTGGTGAAATATTCCATCAACCTCTTCTCCTGACACCCTTCCAACCTCCTCCCTCAAGGTCAAACTTGGCCCAATTCTTGATGGACCTTGCATCATCTCACGTGGTCCATGGTCCGAGCTCCACTCCAGGACTTGAGTCCCAAACCCAGGCCGATTCTGGAGCCAACTGGACTCTGAGCCCTCAACCAAAGGTCTTGTGAAGATCGCAGTGAAGTTTAGGGAATAGACAAGTCTTCAGTAGATGGGATTGTGGCTGCTCCAGATCCGACCAGCAGCCTCCTATGTGTAGAGGTTCTGTTTAAACCAGCATCTGAAATTCCTCCCTGCACATAGAAGGAGGCCATTTGGCCCATCAGTGCTTTCCCTCTCTCCCCATCCCTCCCCCACCCTAATTCTCCGACTAGGTGGACAAAAATGCTGGAGAAACTCAGCGGGTGCAGCAGCATCTATGGAGCGAAGGAAATAGGCAACGTTTCGGGACGAAACCCTTCCTCTGTTCTCCGTTCTAGTCCCCCTGGTTAAATGTTAGTGATCAAACACCTCATTGTCAGCTTCCCCTCATCTAACAATGAACCAATCTACATTTCCTCATCACCATCTGCTTAGATCTGGCCTTTTCACACCTTGCCCTTCCATATCTCTCTCTATTCTCCCTCTCCTCTGACTCTCAGTCTGAAGAAGAGTCTTGACCCAAAACGTCGCCCATTCCTTCTCTCCAGAGATGCTGCCTGTCCCGCTGAGTTACTCCAGCATTGTGTGTCTGTCTATTGCAAGATAAAACAGGTGATGGGGGAATTCAGATTAGAACGAAGGGTCTCGGACTCTGGGGCTGAATTCAAGATTCAAGTGAGTTTATTGTCATGTGTCCCTGATAGGACAATGAAATTCTTGCTTTGCTTCAGCACAACAGAACATAGTAGGCATTGACTACAGAACAGATCAGTGTGTCCATATACCATTATATAAATATATACACACATGAATAAATAAACTGATAAAGTGCAAATAACAGATAATGGGCTATTAATGTTCAGAGTTTTGTCCGAGCCAGGTTTAATAGCCTGATGGCTGTGGGGAAGTAGCTATTCCTGAACCTGGACGTTGCAGTCTTCAGGCTCCTGTACCTTCTACCTGAAGGTAGCGGGGAGATGAGTGTGTGGCCAGGATGGTGTGGGTCTTTGATGATGCTGCCAGCCTTTTTGAGGCAGCGACTGCGATAAATCCCCTCGATGGAAGGGAGGTCAGAGCCGATGATGGACTGGGCAGTGTTTACTACTTTCTGTAGTATTTTCCGCTCAAGTTGCCGAACCAAGCCTCGATGCAACCAGTCAGCAAGATTCAACATTCAAGACTATAACGAGTTGCGGCAGGAAACAGAGCGGGCTTGTTACGGAAAGTCGTGTCAACGCAGGATGAATATTGGGTGTAATCGTGAATGAAATTGGGAATAGGATGGGGCGAGATCTCTCATCATTCACCATCAGTCTTAAGGGCCGGTCCCACGCTCCATGCGGCAAGCACAACCTAACCAGGGCCACGCGGAGGTCGAGTGAGTGACGTGAAGTTCCAGCGAAGTTCGCGCGTGACGTACGAGGTCGCGCGGAATTTTTGCACGCGGTCAGTTTCTCGGAGCCCCGCCCGCTCGCACGATGTCGGGACCAGCTCCGCACAACTCCGGCCATCGAAGTGGGACCGGCCCCGCGAGGCCCTTACGCCTCAAGCAACCACGTTAGGTCGCGCTTGCCGCATGCAGTCGCATGCACGTGGGACCGGACCTTCAGGGACCATTCATTCCCGATGTTGGGGAAGTCCAGGGCAAGGGGCCACACACACAGTTTAAGGATAAGGGGGAAATCTTTTAGGACCAAAATGAGAAAAACATTTTTTTTCACACACACACAGAGAGTGGTGAATCTGTGGAATTCTCTGCCACAGAAGGTAGTTGAGGCCACAGTTCATTGGCTATATTTAAGAGGGAGTTAGATGTGGCCCTCTCTGTGTGAAAAAAAAATTCTCATCTCGGTCCTAAAAGATTTCCCTCTTATCCTTAAACTGTGTGACCCCTTGTTCTGGACTTCCCCAACATCAGGAACAATCTTCCTGCACCTAGCCTGTACAACCCCTTAAGAATTTTGTAAGTTTCTATAAGATCTATAGGATAAGGGGGAAGTCTTTTAGGACCGAGATGAGAATTTCTTTTTTCACACACAGAGAGTGGTGAATCTGTGGAACTCTCTGCCACAGAAGGTAGTTGAGGCCACACAGTTCATTGGTTATATTTAAGAGGGAGTTAGATGTGGCCCTTGTGGCTAAAGGGATCAGGGGGTATGGAGAGAAGGCAGGGACGGGATACTGAGTTGGATGATCAGCCATGATCATATTGAATGGCGAATGGTGCAGGCTCGAAGGGCCGAATGACCTCTACTCCTGCACCTATTGTCTATGTTTCTATCTTTCGATTTGCCGTATGGATTTGACCCATGCTGTCCATCGATCACCCGTTCACTAGCTCTATGTTTGCACATGGATTTTACATTTACACCAAGCCAATCAACCCACAAACCTGCACGTCTTTGGAGTTTGGGAGGAAACCGAAGCACCCGGAGAAAACCCACGCAGGTCCCGGGGAGAACGTGCAAACTCCACACAAACAGCACCGTACAGTAGTCAGGGAACTCTACCGCTGCACCACCATCATTTGAGTGAATTGCGGGCGACTTTTCACAAAGTTAGATGGTGAGAGGGCAGTGGATCAACCAGTAGGAGGAGCATTTCCTCCACAATTCTTCATCATCCTCTTTAAAAAAAAAAGTTCTGCAAGAAAATTAAACTTGAAATTTAAATTTAAATGTTTTTGTGACATAGAAGGATGAGAGGTACGAACAGGTACGTGGAAATAATTAATCAATGGAATGCAAATGGGTAAATCAAATCAGCCATGATCATATTGAATGGCGGTGCAGTCTCGAAGGGCCGAATGGCCTCTACTCCTGCACCTAATTTCTATGTTTCTAAAGTTCATGTCATAGGAGCAGAATTAGGCCATTCGGCCCATCAAGTCTACTCTGCCATTCAATCATGGCTGATCTATCTCTCCCTCCTAACCCCATTCTCCTGCCTTCTCCCCATAACCCCTGACACCCGTACTAATCAACAATCTATCTATCTCTGCCTTAAAAATATCCACTGACTTGTGGCCTCCACAGCCGTCTGTGTGGCAAAGAATTCCACAGATTCACCACCCTCTGGCTGAAGAAATTCCTCCTCATCTCCTTCTGAAAGGAACGTCTTTTGATTCTGGGGCTTTTAAAAGATGTTCCTTTTGGAAATAGATGAGGGGGAATTCGCTGAGTTTGGGACACAAACCACACACTTTCCAAGTTTGTCTGTCATAGAGTTGTACAGCACAGAGACAGGCCCTTCTGCCCACCGAGAGTCCGTGCCGACCAGCGATTCCCGCACACTAACACTATCCTACACACACTGGGGACAATTTACAATTTACACCAAGCCAATTAACCTACAAACCTGCACGTCTTTGGAGTGTGGGAGGAAACCGGAGCACCCGGAGAAAACCCACGCAGGTCACAGGGAGAACGTGCAAACTCCGTACAGACAGCGCCCGTAGTGGGGATGGAACCCGGGTCTCTGGTGCTGTGAGGCAGCAGCTCTACCCGCTGCAACACCGTGACACCCAGAGAGATTTCTCTGTGGTCTCACAGGCAAAGTTCACCGCAGATGGATGTACCCACAGAGGGAGTTGACTTTGAAGTCGGCCTGTGATATAATCCACTGATACTGTGGCTTTGTGCTGCAAGAGTGGAGCTCGGTGGTGCAGCGGGTGGAGCTGCTGCCTCACTGCCCCAGAGACCCAGGGGCGATCCTAACCACGGGTGCTGCCTGTACGGAGTTTGCACGCTCCCACCGTGACCTGCGTGGGTTTTCTCCGGGTGCTCTGGTTTCCTCCCACACTCCAAAAACGTGCAGGTTGGGAGTGGGAGTGGGAGTGGGGGTGGGATGGGTTGGGGGTGGGTTTAGGGGTAACATGGGACAGAAGTTTAGGGGTAACATGAGGGGGAACTTCTTTACTCAGAGAGTGGTAGCTGTGTGGAATGAGCTTCCAGTGAAGGTGGTGGAGGCAGGTTCGATTTTTTAATTTAAAAATAAATTAGATATTTATTTGGACGGGAAAGGAATGGAGGGTTATGGTCTGAGCGCAGGTGTATGGGACTAGGGGAGATTATGTGTTTGGCACGGACTAGAAGGGTCGAGATGGCCTGTTTCCGTGCTGTAATTGTTATATGGTTATATGGGTGTATGGGTGTGGGAGTGGGGGTGAGGGTGAGGGGGTGGGGGTGGGAGTGGGGTGGGGGGTGGGGGGGTGGGTGGTGGTGAGGGGGGTGAGGGTGGTGGGGTGGGGGTGAGGTGGGGGGGGGGTTGTGCCTTTGCTCCCTTACTGGGGCAACCTTCTTGCCATTTTGTGATGGTCTCTGCTCAATACAAAAAGTTCCAAATCTCAGTGCATTACATACCTGAGATCTCGTGGAGCGATGCATTCCCCCCCCCCCCCCCCCCCCCCCAAATATCTTCCCTGGTCGCCGGCTGTCGTAGCCATTTGTAGGTAGTCGTGGGTGGTCTATAATGGATTCGGCCGGCATCACCCGGACCTACGACAGGAGTCTGGACAGGACAGGTCCACTGTCGCCGAAAAAAAATCGCCTAGTGGGACAGCCCCTCTGTAGTTCCTTAGCAAGGGAGAACTTCAAACTCCAGGGGAAGTTTGCGTGGATCCCAGCGTTTAAATGTCAGATGATGAGCGCCTGGGGGAGGAGGGTTTATACTTTGGGAAACTCCCTCGCCTGGTTTCAGAGTCACTTGGTTCAGGAGCGAGGAGAGGCAGCACAAGGTTCTCCAGCGCCTCAACACACAACATCACTCATCCACTCGCCTCTGACAGGTAAATGGCAACAGCTTCTGGGCTTGGAACACACACACACTTGGGCATTGGAATAGCAATTAGCCCGAAACTCCTATCCCTCCTCTCTCCCTTTCCCTCTCTATCCTCTCCTCTCCTCTTCTCTCTCCTCTCCTCAGCAGCTCCTCTGGTCTCCTCTCCTTCTCTCCCCTCTCCCCTCTCCTCTCCTCTCCTCCTCTCTCCTCTCTCCTCTCCTCTTCTCTCCTCCTCTCCTCTCTCCTCCCCTGTCTCCACCCTGTCCTCTCTTCCTCTCCTCTTCTCTCCTCTCCTCCCCTCCTCTCTTCCTCTCCCCTCTCCCCTCTCTCTCCCTCCTCTCCATTCCCCACCTCTCCTCTCCTCCTCTCCTCTCCTCTCTCTCTCCCCCCTCCTCTCCTCTCCTCTCCTCTCTTTTCCCCCCTCTCTCCTCTCTCCTCCCCCCTCTCCTCTCCTCCTCTCCCCTCTCTCTCTCCCCTCTCCTCTCCTCTCCTCTCCTCCTCTCCCCCCCCCTTCCCCCTCTCTTTCTCCCCCCTCTCTCTCCTCCCCCCCCTCCCCTTCTCTCTCTAACCTCTCCTCACCCCTCTCTCTCCCCCCTCTCTCTAACCCGCGGGCATCAGATTGAAGCGGACGCCGGGTTTCTCTGCGCTTTCTTCAACAGCCCCCAAGCCAGCAAACGTTGCAGAGACAGCGGCTCTGGGAACTGCAGATGCTGGCGCCTGGAGCAAAGTACAAAGTGCTGGAGGAATTCAGCGGACCAGGCAACGTCTATTGGGGGGGAGATGGACAGACGGCGTTTTGGTGTTGGGGACCCTTCCATAGAGTGGCCATTATGTTCCCCTCCCCTTCTCTCTCTCCCCTCCCCCCCCTCCCCTCTCTCTCTCCCCCCCCCTCCCCCCCCCCTCTCTCCCTCTCCCTCTCTCCCTCTCCCTCCCCTCTCCCCCCTCTCCCCCTTCCCTCTCTCTCCCCCTCAGACAGTGCATTACAAATGCCACCCACCATATGCTAGACATCCCTTTGCTGATCCTGTCCAATTCTCTCTCTCCCCCCCCTCCCCTCTCTCCCCCTCCCCTCTCCCCCTCCCCCTCTCCCCTCCCCCTCCCCTCTCTCCCTCTCCCCTCCCCTCCCCCTCCCCTCTCCCCTCTCCCCCTCCCCTCCCCGCTCCCCTCCCCCCTCTCCCCCTCCCCTCTTTCCCCCCCTCCCCCTCTCTCTCTCCCCCCTCCCCTCTCTCTCCCCCTCCCCTCTCCCCCCCTCCCCCATCTCCCCCTCCCCTCCCCTCTCCCCCTCCCCCCTCCCCTCCCTCCCCCCCCCCTCCCCTCCCCCTCCCCCCTCCCCTCTCTCCGTCCCTCCCCCCTCCCTCCCCTCTCTCTCCCCCCCCTCCCCCTGTCCCCTCCCCTCCCCCCTCTCTCCCTCTCCCCCCCTCCCCCCCCCTCCCCCCTCTCGCTCCTGTCTCCCTCTCTCTCTCTCTCCCCCTCTCTCCTCACTCCTTCTCTCTCCCCCTCCCCTCTCTCCCCCTCAGACAGTGCATTACAAATGCCACCCACATATGCTAGACATCCCTTTGCTGATCCTGTCCAATTCTCTCTCTCCTCCAACCTGTTGAAACAAGGTCCTGAAAACCCTAATCTATGTTTCTATGTATGTATTTTGTTTGTTTAAACTATTCTTATAACAAATTTAAAGAACTTTGGCCAACTGGAGAGTTGTGTTTTAATTGTGCTAGATAAATAGATATGACTTGACTTGATGGATGGGACAGGTTTGGAGGAATGTGAGCCAAACGCAGGCAGGTGGGACGAGTGTAGTTGGGACATGTTGGGTTGAAGACAAATATTTTATCTCCCTTAACTTTTCACCCTCCGAGACACTTCCCTGCTGCTATGCACGGTTGTCAGTGACAACTCATTTGCAGCCTTTGCATTTGTAGATGTGAATTCTAGTGCGTAAACAGAGGCGGTTTCACGAGGGAGAGAAAGGGATTTGCATTTGTATCGGGACATCGGTGAGATGAGCACGTCGCAGAGCAGGTCGCATTGTTGCCCTGCAGAAAATGCCATGCACAGCAAGGACTAATGCTCCATCCATCACCCCGTCACCCATTCAGTCGTGGGAACAAGGAACCGCAGGCGCAGCTTTCCAAAAAAGGGAAAAGCACAAAGTACTGGAGTAACTCAGTGGGTAAGGGCTGAGTTACTCCACTACTAACTCCGGAGTTACTCCAGTACTAACTCAGCCGGTCGGCATCTCTAGGGAACAAGGGTAGTTCATTAGTGATAGGAGCAGAATTAGGCCATTCGGCCCATCATGGCTGATCTATCTCTCCCTCCTAACCGGTTTGTGTGAATATTGGTGTGTGTGTGTGTGTGTGTGTGTGTGTGTGTGTGTGTGTGTGTGTGTGTGTGTGTGTGTGTGTGTGTATATGTATCTGTGTGTGTGTGTGTGTGTGTGTGTGTGTGTGTGTGTGTGTGTGTGTGTGTGTGTGTGCATGTGTGTGTGCGTGTGTGTGTGTGTGTGTGTGTGTGTGTGTGTGTGCATGTCTGCATTGTGTGTATATATGTGTGTGAGTGAATATGTGCATGTGTGAATATGTGTCTGTGTGTTCTGTGTGTGTGCATGCATGTGTGTGTGTGTGTGTGTGTGTGTGTGTGTGTGTGTGCATGTATATATGTGTGTGTGTATATGTATGTGTATGTATGTGAGCGTGTGTGCATGTGAATGTATTGTGTGTATGTGTGATGTGTGTGTATGTGTTGTATGTGCATGCATGTCTGTGTTGTGTGTGTGCATGTGTGAATATGTGTGTGTATTGTGCATGTGTGAATATGTGTCTGTGTTCTGTGTGTGTGCATGCATGTCTGCGTTGCATGTCTGTGTGCGTGTGCATGCATGTCTGTGTTGTGTCTGTGTTGTGTGTGTGTGCATGCATGTCTGTGTGTGTGTCTGTGTGCATGCATGTCTGTGTTGTGTGTGTGCGCATGTGCATGTGCATGCATGTCTGTGTGCATGTCTGTGTGCATGCATGTCTGTGTGTGTGCGTGTGCATGCATGTCTGTGTTGTCTGTGTGTGTGCGTGTGCATGCATGTCTGTGTTGCATGTCTGTGTATGCGTGTGCATGCATGTCTGCGTTGTACGTGTGCATAAATGACAGACATTGAATGATTAACGTTTAATGACTGTGTCACATGCGTGTTTGCACCTGTGATTGCTTGAGGTGATTGTACACGGGCACGTATGTGTGTGTGTATGTTTAGCCCACAACAGGTGACCCTGTGGTCATGTGGACTGGAGTTTCCTGGCAGCAACAGTCCAGTCAGGACTCGAGGACGGTGAAGGTGCGGAAATCTTGGAGGTCAAATTCCAACGGAAATTTCTCTCCTACTTCCTGAAAAAGTGAAGGTGAGATTTCTCTCCGACTAAGGTTCGGTCTCAAGGTGAAACCGCACAGAATGGCCGACAGCTGCCACCTTTATGTCTACGGAACTTCCAGGTAACCCTTCGAAACAGAATGAATGTAGTTAGTATCAACATAGCAAGGAGTGGCATGTAGGCTCAGCGCTAGAGTTGTTACCTCACTGCTCCAGAGAGTCAGTGGATATTTTTAAGGCAGAGATAGATAGATTCTTGATTAGTGCGGGTGTCAGGGGTTACGGGGAGAAGGCAGGAGAATGGGGTTAGGAGGGAGAGATAGATCAGCCATGTTTGACTTGATGGGCCGAATGGCCCAATTCTGCTCCCCTCGCTTGCGAATGCTTATTATGATCCCCAGTTCGATCCCGACTACGGGTGCTGTCTGTACGGAGTTTGCACGCTCCCCCCGTGACCTGCGTGGGTTTTCTCCGGGTGCTCCGGTTTCCTCCCACACTCCAAAGGCGTGCAGGATCGTAGGTTTAAATTGGATGTCTAGGGTAGAACTAGTGTGAACAGGTGATGGCTGGCTGGCACGGATCCGATGGGCTGAAGGGCTTGGTTCTGTGCTGTATCTCTGGGTTAAACTGAAGGAGGTTATTTAGACAAATCAGATCTGCGCTGAGCTATAAAGTGAGAATTCTCCTTGCAATCTGTGCTCCCCAATATCCCCTTCAACCCCACCCCCCCCCCCCCTCCAAATCCTCTCATTCATCCATGCACAGAGACACTTCCTATCCCCAAATCTGGGTAAATTCGAGAACTTCAGACAACAGCGGAGGTCAGAATCGAACCTGGAATAAAGAACAATGTATGCAAGATACGCAAAAATGTATTTGTTGCTCCTTATCCTTATTCCTACAGAAACTTACAAAATTCTTAAGGGGTTGGACAGGCTAGATGCAGGAAGATTGTTCCCGATGTTGGGGAAGTCCAGAACAAGGGGCCACACACACAGTTTAAGGATAAGGGGGAAATCTTTTAGGACCGAGATGAGAAAAACATTTTTTTTCACACACAGAGAGTGGTGAATCTGTGGAATTCTCTGCCACAGAAGGTAGTTGAGGCCACACAGTTCATTGGCTATATTTAAGAGGGAGTTAGATGTGGCCCTTGTGGCTAAAGGGATCAGGGGGTATGGAGAGAAGGCAGGTACGGGATACTGAGTTGGATGATCAGCCATGATCATATTGAATGGCGGTGCAGGCTCGAAGGGCCGAATGGCCTCTACTCCTGCACCTATTGTCTATGTTTCTATGTTTGTAGGTTAATTGGCTTGGTGTAAATGTAAATTGTTCCGTGTGCGTGTGCGTGTGCGTGTGCGTGTGTGTGATAGTGTGTGCGGGCATCGCTAGTCAGTGTGGACTCGATGGGCAGAAGGGCGGTTAGATGTGGCCCTTGTGCCAAAGGGATCAGGGGGGTATGGAGAGAAGGCAGGGATGGGATACTGAGTTGGATGATCAGCCATGATCATATTGAATGATATCGAAGGGCCGAATGGCCTCTACTCCTGCACCTATTGTCTATGTTTCTATTGTCTATCATTGTCTATATCTCTTGTTTTCCTTATCCCTGACCAGTCTGAAGAAGGGCCTCCACCCCCATTCTATCCCCCCTGAGATGTTGCCTGTCCCCGCTGAGTTACTCCAGCACTTTGCGCCTGTCTCCGGTTTAAAGCAGCGTCTGCAGTTCCTTCCTGGCTGCACAGCCGGGTAGAAACTGTCCCTGAATCTGGAGGTGTGCGTTTTCACCTGAGGCAGGTGAGAGCAGATTACCTGTGCAAAGGTGTTCTTGTCGCCAGCCCTCTAGAGAGTCACCTTGCTGGGAAATCACGTGCTCTACAGCAAACGCAGAGCCTGTTTACGTAACCTGACCAGGAAATGTCGGGGAAATCCCCAAACTTTCACCAGGAGAGGCGGGGGTGGGACGGGGGTGGGGGGAGGGGGTGGAGAAGGGGGGGGGAAAGGCAGATTTGAAACACACAGAGCAGTGATCTCACCTCCCTGATCAATGTGAGGAAGGGTCTCGAGGAGTTTAGAAGGATGAGCGGGGGGGTTCTTATAGAAACATATAAAAATTATAAAAGGACTGGACAAGCTGGATGCAGGGAAAATGTTCCCAATGTTGGGCGAGTCCAGAACCAGGGGCCGCAAACAGTCTTAGAATAAAGGGGAGGTCATTTAAGACTGAGGTGAGAAAAAAACTTTTTTCACCCAGAGAGTTGTGAATTTGTGGAATTCTCTGCCACAGAGGGCAGTGGAAGCCAAGTCACTGGATGGATTTAACATAGAAACATAGAAACATAGACAATAGGTGCAGGAGTAGAGGCCATTCGGCCCTTCGAGCCTGCACCATTCGCCATTCGATATGATCATGGCTGATCATCCAACTCAGTATCCCATCCCTGCCTTCTCTCCATACCCCCTGATCCCTTTAGCCACAAGGGCCACATCTAACTCCCTCTTAAATATAGCCAATGAACTGTGTGGCCTCAACTACCTTCTGTGGCAGAGAATTCCACAGATTCACCACTCTCTGTGTGTGAAAAAAAAATGATTTTCTCATCTCGGTCCTAAAAGATTTCCCCCTTATCCTTAAACTGTGTGACCCCTTGTCCTGGACTTCCCCAACATCGGGAACAATCTTCCTGCATCTAGCCTGTCCAACCCCTTAAGAATTTTGTAAGTTTCTGTAGGAATAAGGATAAGGAGCAACAAATACATTTTTGCATATCTTGCATACATTGTTCTGTATTCCAGGTTCGATTCTGACCTCCGCTGTTGTCTGAAGTTCTCGAATTTTCCCAGATTTGGGGATCGGAAGTGTCTCTGTGCATGGATGAATGAGAGGATTTGGAGGGGGGGGGGGTGTGGGGTTGAAGGGGATATTGGGGAGCACAGATTGCAAGGAGAATTCTCACTTTATAGCTCAGCGCAGGTCTGATTTGTCTAAATAACCTTCTTCAGTTTAGCCCAGAGATACAGCGCAGAACCAAGCCCTTCAGCCCATCGAGTCCGTGCCAGCCAGCCATCACCTGTTCACACTAGTTCTACCCTAGACATCCAATTTAAACCTACGATCCTGCACGTCTTTGGAGTGTGGGAGGAAACCGGAGCACCCGGAGAAAACCCACGCAGGTCACGGGGAGAGCGTGCAAACTCCCTACAGACAGCGCCCGTAGTCAGGATCACGTCCATGCCCGTCATTCACTCCCACGCATAAAGACGTGCGGGTGTGTAGGTTAGTGCTCATGTACGCGGGGATCGCTGGTTGGTGCGGACTCGATGGGCTGAAGGGCCTGTTTCCACCCTGTATGTCTAAGAACTAAATCTAAACGCAGTTGGCACTGGCAGGAGTTTGTAGATACAGGAAGCAAAACAGACGGGGGTGTTTTGGCTGCTGTATCTCACATTCCCATCTCCTTGTCAGTTGTATAGGGGCCAATATGTAAATACCAGCATGAACATAACCTAATCAACATCAGGCGTGGAACAAGTTTCATGCTGAACTCCTTACAAAAAAAATGTGTTTTCAAATTCCAAATATCTACAATCCACAATATGTGTAGAGGTTCAGTGGTTTGGATTAAGCAGTTGTTTCGGGCCAAACCCTGAAGGAAATAGGCAACGTTTCGAGCCGAAACCCTTTGGGTTTCGGCCCGAAACGTTGCCTATTTCCTTCGCTCCATAGATGCTGCTGCACCCGCTGAGTTACTCCAGCTTTTTTTGTGTACCTTCGATTTTCCAGCATCTGCACAGTTCCATCTGTGGCTGTTTATGTTGATGGGAGTAAGACCCGTTTGATCCAACATTCTGTGTTAGTTGTGTCAGATAGCCTGATGTTCTGGCCTGCTGCTTATTCCTCTGGGTTGGGGTTGGGTTGGGTTAGTTGGGGTTGGGTTAGTTGGGGTTGGGTCTGAAGAAGGGTTTCGGCCCGAAACGTTGCCTATTTCCTTCGCTCCATAGATGCTGCTGCACCCGCTGAATTCCTCCAGCTTTTTTTGTGTACCTTCGATTTTCCAGCATCTGCAGTTCCTTCTGAAACCTGTGTGATGTTCTAGCACACAGCAAAACTAATTTTTCTTACAAACATGCCCCCTATTGCAAAGACGGGTGGGTTTGTAGGTTAATTAGTCCTGTAGCTCCATGTGTGTGTGTGTGTGTGTGCTGCACCCGCTGTGTGTGTGTGTGTACTGTGTGTGTGTGTGTACGTGTGTATGTGCGTGTGTTTAGATGTGTATATGTGTGTGTGTGTGTGTGTGTGTGTGTGTGTGGGTATGTGGGTGTGGGTGTGCGTGTGTGTGGGTGTGTGTGTGTGTGTGTGTGTGTGTGTGTGTGTGTGGCATGGAACTAGTATATGGGTGATTAATGCTGCCTGACCCGCTGAGTTACTCCAGCATTTTTGTGCCCCAGTGGTTTGGATTAAGCAGTGGGTTTCGGCCCGAAACGTTGCCTATTTCCTTCGCTCCATAGATGCTGCTGCACCCGCTGAGTTTTTTTGTGTACCAGTGGTTTGGATTGTTGTTGGTTTCGAGATACAGCGTGGAAACAGGCCCTTCACCTGGCAGCAACAGTCTAGTCAGGACTCGAGGACGGTGAAGGTGAGGAAATCTCGGAGGTCAAATTCCCTCTGGAGATTTCTCTCCTACTTCCTGGAAAAGCCAAAGTGAGATCTCTCTCCGACTAAGGCTCGGTCTCAAGGTGATATCGCACAGAATGGCCGAATGCTGCCACCTTTATGTCTGCGGAACTTCCAGGTAACCCGTCGAAACAGAATTAATCTAGTTAGTATCAACATAGCAGGAGTGGCATGTAGGCTCAGCGGTAGAGATGTAGCCTCACTGCTCCAGAGAGTCAGTGGATATATTTAAGGCAGAGATAGATAGATTCTCGATTAGTGCGGGTGTCAGGGGTTATGGGGAGAATGGGGCTAGTAGGGAGAGAAACATCAACCGTGATTGAATGGCCTTGATGGGCCGAATGGCCCAATTCTGTTCCTCTCGCTCACGAATGCTTATTATGACCCCGAGTTCGATCCCGGCCAAGGGTGCTGTCTGTAGGGTCCCTGGCAACTCTACCCGCCACCAGTTGGATTCTGATCTCCGGTGCTGTCTGTGTGGAGTTTGCATGTTTTTGCACGTTCCCCCTGGTGTGTGCTCTGGTTTCCTTCCACATCACAAAGACCTGCAGGTTGGTGGGTTAATAGACGGTGGTAAATTTCCCCTAGTGCGTGTGCGTGTGGTAACATTTCGTGAGCTGTGTATTAGGCACTTGCCTGTACATGCAAGATCAGCAGCGTCTGATTCCTGGAGGTACTTCTGGTAACCCAACCACATTTCTTTGAACAGATACAAACTGAGCCAGATAAGGATTTGGGGAGGTCTAAGCAAATGATTTCTACCAGTCCCAGACCCAAACATCATCTATCCATTTACCTGTGTAGATGCTGCCTCACCCGCTGAGTTCCTCCTGAAGTCTGGTTTTTGCTCAGGATTCCAGCATCTGCAGCATCTTGTGTCTCCCAAGTTATTTCAGGATGGGTAGGAAATACAGGGATGGTCAGGCAGGAACTGCGGAAGGTGGGAGTTCATGTTTCAAGCTGCTGCTCATCAGCAGGCGGGTACGTGATCAGCTGATGTACGCATCAGGAATGTATTAGACTGGATAGACTCGGCTTGTACTCGCTAGAATTTAAGAGATTGAGGGGGGATCTGGGGAGACTGAGGAAAGACATTCTTGCCATTGAGGGAGTACAGAGAAGGTTCACCAGACTGATTCCTGGGATGGCAGGACTTTCATATGTAGAAAGACTGGATAGACTCGGCTTGTACTCGCTAGAATTTAAGAGATTTAGGGGGGATCTTATAGAAGCTTACAAAATTCTTAAGGGGTTGGACAGGCTAGATGCAGGAAGATTGTTCCCGATGTTGGGGAAGTCCAGAACAAGGGGTCACACACAGTTTAAGGATAAGGGGGAAATCTTTTAGGATCGAGATGAGAAAAACATTTTTCCTCACACACAGAGAGTGGTGAATCTGTGGAATTCTCTGCCGCAGAAGGTAGTTGAGGCCGCGCAGTTCATTGGCTATATTTAAGAGGGAGTTAGATGTGGCCCTTGTGGCTAAAGGGATCAGGGGGTATGGAGAGAAGGCAGGGATGGGATACTGAGTTGGATGATCAGCCATGATCATATTGAATGGCGAATGGTGCAGGCTCGAAGGGCCGAATGGCCTCTACTCCTGCACCTATTGTCTATGTTTCTATGTAATGCTCTGTCAGACTCTGTAAGGCCACATTTGGAATATTGTGAGCTGTTTTGGGCCCCATACATATCTGAGGAAGGATGTGCTGGCTCTGGAGAGGGATCAGAGCAGGTTTACAAGAATGATCCCAGGAATGAGTGGGTTAACATATGATGAGCGTTTGTCGGCACTGGGCCTGTACTCGCTGGAGTTTAGAAGGATGAGTGGGGAACCTCATTGAAACTTACAGAATAGTGAAAGGCAAAGATAGAGTGGATGTGGAGAGGATGTTTCCACTGGTGGGAGAGTCTAGGACTAGAGGTCACAGCCTCAGAATTAAAGACGCTCGTTTTGAAAGGAGATGAGGAGGAACTTTAGTCAGAGGGTGGTGAATCTGTGGAATTCATTGCCACAGACGGCTGTGGAGGCCACAAGTCAGTGGATATTTTTAAGGCAGAGATAGATAGATTCTTGATTAGTGCGGGTGTCAGGGGTTATGGGGAGAAGGCAGGAGAATGGGGTTGGGAGGGAGAGATAGATCAGCCATGATCAGATACACTACTCCAGGTGTGGTCTCACTAGGGCCCTGTACAACTGCAGAAGGACCTCTTTGCTCCTGTACTCGACTCCTCTTGTTATGAAGGCCAACACGCCAAAACTGCACGCAATACTCCAGGTGTGGTCTCACTAGGGCCCTGTACAACTGCAGAAGGACCTCTTTGCTCCTGTACTCAACTCCTCTTGTTATGAAGGCCAACAGGCCAAAACTGCACACAATACTCCAGGTGTGGTCTCACTAGGGCCCTGTACAACTGCAGAAGGACCTCTTTGCTCCTGTACTCGACTCCTCTTGTTATGAAGGCCAACAGGCCAAAACTGCACACAATACTCCAGGTGTGGTCTCACTAGGGCCCTGTACAACTGCAGAAGGACCTCTTTGCTCCTATATTCGACTCCTCTTGTTATGAAGGCCAACAGGCCAAAACTGCACACAATACTCCAGGTGTGGTCTCACTAGGGCTCTGTACAACTACAGAAGGACCTCTTTGCTCCTATATTCGATTCCTCTTGTTATGAAGGCCAACAGGCCAAAACTGCACACAATACTCCAGGTGTGGTCTCACTAGGGCCCTGTACAACTGCAGAAGGACCTCTTTGCTCCTGTACTCGACTCCTTTTGTTATGAAGGCCAACAGGCCAAAACTGCACACAATACTCCAGGTGTGGTCTCACTAGGGCTCTGTACAACTACAGAAGGACCTCTTTGCTCCTATATTCGATTCCTAACGAATGCATCTCTCTGCGTTCCTTGCAGGCAGTGCCACCTCTGAGCTCCAATGCCAATTCTGAAGAGCGGGCTGGCTAGGCTGAGCCCCACCAAGCTGAATGGAGGCCCGGTGAAGCTGCTAAGGGAGGTGGTTTTGGGCAGCACCATGAGTACCGGGACCTTGGGTACTGAGACCAACCCCTTTCAGGAAGATCCCAGCGATGCCTTGAATCCTTTCGCTGCAGACTTGGAGCAGGAGAGGAAGAATCCCTTCGACGAGATGGAGGAGGGAGGGGGGCTGGGGGAGGGGCGTCCCAATGGCGCGCTGCCCGTGGGCGGTGAGCTTGCGCCCAGGAGGAGCACGGAGAAGATGGCAGTTCTGCGGAGGATGTTGCACAAGGCCAAGTCTCCAACGGAGGGCAAGGGCGGGGAGAGGAGGCCCTTCTTCAAGCGCAGGTCGTCTACGGAGCAGGAGGTGCCCCCGAGCGGCCCCAGGGGGCCGGAGGAGAGGCCGATGTCACCGGTCAGCGGGCCGGGGGCCGAGGGGGTCGATGGGCACGATGGCAGGAGGAGGATCTCGTTCCTGAAACGCAGCCGGGGCAAGACGGAGACGGCCCTAGACACGGCAACCGCAGACGTGGGTGTTGGCAAGGAGCCACTGTCAGGTAGGGCACACCCGCTCACACTCACACACACACACACACAGTCGCACACACTCACACACAACACACACTCTTGCTCACACTCTCACACACACACGCTCACACACACACACACTCGCTCACACACACTTGCACACACTCGCACACACGCACTCGCTCACACTCACACTCGCACACACACTTGCTCACATTCACACTCGCACGCACACACGCTCACACACACTCACACTCGCTCACACACACACACTCGCTCACACACACACACACACGCACTTGCTCACACTCACTCACACTTGCACACATCACACCCGCTCACACACACACTCACACACACACTTGCGCACACACTCGCTCACATTCACACACACTCACTCACACTCGCACACACGCACTCGCTCACACTCACACATGCACTTGCTCACACTCACTCACACTCGTGCACACACACCCACTCACCACTGACACACTCGCTCACACTCACTCACACTCTCACACACCCACAGTTGGGCGCACACCCTCTCACACCCACTTGCACACCCACTCGCACACTCACACTGCCAAAAATGTTCAGCATGTTGCAACTCCAGTGGTGACCAGAACAAGGTCCGCATCTTTGGGCGACTGCCTTGTGCCGGGGAAGTCGCCTGTACGGCCGTGAGTCGTCTCCTCAGTCGCCCAAACAGTCGGAGCCTTTCTGGTCTCCGCTGGAGTTTCAACATGTTGAAGATTTTCTACAACCGGCAACGACCTATGACGGGTGCCGGCAGTCTCCGAAAAAGTCGCGTAAGTGGGACGGGCCCTTTAGACGCAAGACTGAGAAATCCTGTATCAACGATCAGTTGATCTTGCATAATTACATAAATGAATTCCTTTCTCGTCCAAGTCTCACGCAAATCTAACTCTCTCTTGAATGCATCTGGGCCTCGACAGCCTTGTGTGTCAATGCATAGAGCAGCCAAGGGCATAGATGCCTTAAGTCTTCAAGAAGGAACTGCAGATGCTGGCGAATCTGCCTTAAGTCTGCTCGCTATTACAGCAGTTGTAGTTCCTGGTATCCACATTCCACCAGCTGTATTTGCGCCTCTTGATTTACGAGTTGTTGAATAAGTAGCAGTAGCTCGGAGGCTGGAAGGAACAATGAGTGCAGGCGGCCCGACAGAAATGGCTCACGAGCGGAAAAATCCACTTCACGGAGGCATAGGGAGTGGGGATTTTATGTGCAGGAAGGAACTGCAGGTGCTGGTTCAAACCGATGATAAGCACAAAGTGCTGGAGGAACTCTGCGCATCAGGCAGCAACTCCGGAGAAAAGGGAATAGTCAACTCCCTTCTCTAGATGGGAAGTAGGGGGGAGGAACTGGGGTTGGAAAAGGACCAGAAATGTGAGGAAGGGTCTCGAGGAGTTTAGAAGGATGAGTGGGGGGTTTCTTATAGAAACATATAAAAATTATAAAAGGACTGGACAAGCTGGATGCAGGGAAAATGTTCCCAATGTTGGGCGAGTCCAGAACCAGGGGCCGCAAACAGTCTTAGAATAAAGGGGAGGTCATTTAAGACTGAGGTGAGAAAAAACTTTTTTCACCCAGAGAGTTGTGAATTTGTGGAATTCCCTGCCACAGAGGGCACAGTGGAGGCCAAGTCACTGGATGGATTTAACATACAAACATACAAACATACAAACATAGACAATAGGTGCAGGAGTAGAGGCCATTCGGCCCTTCGAGCCTGCACCATTCGCCATTCAATATGATCATGGCTGATCATCCAACTCAGTATCCCGTACCTGCCTTCTCTCCATACCCCCTGATCCCTTTAGCCACAAGGGCCACATCTAACTCCCTCTTAAATATAGCCAATGAACTGTGTGGCCTCAACTACCTTCTGTGGCAGAGAATTCCACAGATTCACCACTTTCTGTGTGTGAAATAAAATGTTTTTCTCATCTTGGTCCTAAAATATTTCCCCCTTATCCTTAAACTGTGACCCCTTGTTCTGGATTTCCCCAACATCGGGAACAATCTTCCTGCATCTAGCATGTCCAACCCCTTAAGAATTTTGTAAGTTTCTATAAGATCCCCCCCTCAATCTCCTAAATTCTAGCGAGTACAAACCTAGTCTATCCAGTCTTTCTTCATATGAAAGTCCTGCCATCCCAGGAATCAGTCTGGTGGACCTTCTCTGTACTCCCTCTATGGCAAGAATGTCTTTCCTCAGATTTGGAGACCAAAACTGTACGCAATACTCCAGGTGTGGTCTCACCAAGACCCTGTACAACTGCAGTAGAACCTCCCTGCTCCTATAATCCAGGTGTGGTCTCACCAAGACCCTGTACAACTGCAGTAGAACCTCCCTGCTCCTATACTCCAGGTGTGGTCTCACCAAGACCCTGTACAACTGCAGTAGAACCTCCCTGCTCCTATACTCCAGGTGTGGTCTCACCAAGATCCTGTACAACTGCAGTAGAACCTCCCTGCTCCTATACTCCAGGTGTGGTCTCACCAAGACCCTGTACAACTGCAGTAGAACCTCCCTGCTCCTATAATCCAGGTGTGGTCTCACCAAGATCCTGTACAACTGCAGTAGAACCTCCCTGCTCCTATACTCCTTACACGCTCCTTGTTGTGACTTCCCCCGCAGTGCTACAAATCCTGCAGTTGGTCAAAGCACGGGAGCTGGTCTTGGCCGACAGCCACATCATCGAGTTGGAGGGCGAGTGTGAGAAGTCGGGGGGTCGGGAGAGCGAGGCGCACACCGACAGCGGCAGGAAGGTCAAGGACGTGGCGCTGCTCTACAAGGAGCTGGAGGCCGAGCTGGCCGCCATTGTCCGAGGCTCGCTGGCCGATCCCGGGACCACCTCCCACCTGGGCCAACTGGCCCTTACCATCGAGCAGGAGGAGAAGGCAGACCGGGAGCGGGACTCCCGCGGCCGGGAGCCCGGGGAACTCCGGCAGAAGTGGCGACAGGCGGTCAAGGACTCGGTGTCCGAGAGACTCTCGGCTGCCCAGACGGAGGGGAACGCCGCCATCGACCGCCGTCTGGGGAGTCTCGGCGACCAGACGGTGACCGACCTGATCGCGGTCTGGAAGAAGGTCGCGGTGGGCTACCCCAGGGAGTTTGAGGCGTTCAGTGTCTATGTGCGGAGCTACCACGAGGCTGTGGCCTCCTCTCTGGCACAGATAGCCCAGCAGGAGATGGACATTCAGCAGCTCTACACCTTCCTGGAATGGACTTACTGTCTATACTTCACTTCAGGTGTGAGACCCCCAGGTGTGTGACCCCCAGGTGTGTGACCCCCAGGTGTGGGACCCCCAGGTGTGAGACCCCCAGGTGTGTGACCCCCAGGTGTGGGACCCCCAGGTGTGAGACCCCCCAGGTGTGAGACCCCCAGGTGTGGGACCCCCAGGTGTGAGACCCCCAGGTGTGAGACCCCCAGGTGTGAGACCCCCAGGTGTGAGACCCCCAGGTGTGTGAGACCCCCAGGTGTGAGACCCCCAGGTGTGAGACCCCCAGGTGTGAGACCCCCAGGTGTGAGACCCCCAGGTGTGAGACCCCCAGGTGTGAGACCCCCAGGTGTGGTGTGAGACCCCCCAGTGTGTGAGACCCCCAGGTGTGTGACCCCCAGGTGTGAGACCCCCAGGTGTGTGACCCCCAGGTGTGTGACCCCCAGGTGTGAGACTGTGACCCCCAGGTGTGAGACCCCCAGGTGTGTGACTGTGACCCCCAGGTGTGAGACCCCCAGGTGTGTGTGACTGTGACCCCCAGGTGTGAGACCCCCAGGTGTGTGACTGTGACCCCCAGGTGTGAGACCCCCAGGTGTGTGACCCCCAGGTGTGTGACTGTGACCCCCAGGTGTGAGACCCCCCAGGTGTGTGACTGTGACCCCCAGGTGTGAGACCCCCAGTGTGTGACTGTGACCCCCAGGTGTGAGACCCCCAGGTGTGTGACCCCCAGGTGTGAGACCCCCAGGTGTGTGACTGTGACCCCCAGGTGTGAGACCCCCAGGTGTGAGACCCCCAGGTGTGTGACTGTGACCCCCAGGTGTGTGACCCCCAGGTGTGTGACCCCCAGGTGTGTGACTGTGACCCCCCAGGTGTGAGACCCCCAGGTGTGTGACTGTGACCCCCAGGTGTGAGACCCCCAGGTGTGTGACCCCCAGGTGTGTGACCCCCAGGTGTGTGACTGTGACCCCCAGGTGTGAGACCCCCAGGTGTGTGACTGAGACCCCCAGGTGTGTGACCCCCAGGTGTGAGACCCCCAGGTGTGGGACCCCCAGGTGTGGGACCCCCAGGTGAGAGACCCCCAGGTGTGAGACCCCCAGGTGTGTGACCCCCAGGTGAGACCCCCAGGTGTGAGATCCCCCCATCTCGACACCAGCACGACGGGATAATTCCTCTCCCACTGGTCCATGGGTGACATCTCTGGATGTTCTTTGCTCTTAGAGAGGTGTTGGGCCACGAGGAGCTGACCGCCCACATCAGTAAGCAACATCTGGGACCTCTGCTGCCCGCGGACACCCTGCAGACACTGGAGGACAACTGTGTTTCCATGGTGAAGGTAGGATCTCCTGCTCTTAGAGGACCCAGATTGCACAGACTCGGTGGGCCGAAGGGCCTGTCTCCTCACTGTATCCCTAAAGTAAACAAAACTAACTCAACCGCAAATAAACCCAACCCCAACTAACTCATCCCCAACCAACCCAACCCCAACTAACCCAACCCCAACTAACCCAACCCCAACTAACCCAACCCCAACTAACCCAACCCCAACTAACCCAACAACCCCAACTAACCCAACCCCAACTAACCCAACCCCAACTAATCCAACCCCAACTAACCCCACCCCAACTAACCCAACAACCCCAACTAACCCAACAACTCCAACTAACCCAACCCCAACTAATCCAACCCCAACTAACCCAAGGTAGACAAAAAAGCTGGAGAAACTCAGCGGGTGCAGCAGCATCTATGGAGCGAAGGAAATAGGCAACGTTTCGGGCCGAAACCCTTCTTCAAACCCAACCCCAACTAACCCAACTAACTCAACCCAACCCCAACCCAGAGGAATAAGCAACAGGCCAGAACATCAGGCTATCTGACACAACTAACACAGAATGTTGGATCAAACGGGTCTTACCCCCATCAACATAAACAGCCACAGATGCTGGAAATTTGAAATAAAAACCATAAATGCTGGAAATACCTGGTTCTGCATTTGTCACGCCCAACAATCCTTCTCCCCCTCCCCTTCCTCCTGAATCACCTCCTGTTAATTACATCTGGCCCACACAGTCACAGTTCAGAAGGATGAGCGGAGAGGATCTCATTGAAACCCGCTGAACAATGAAAGACCTAGGTGGAGTTGGACGTGGAGAGGATGTTTCCACTAGTGGGAGAAGTCATAGGGTCATAGGTTCAAGGAGCAGAATTAGGCCATTCGGCCCATCAAGTCTACTCCGCCATTCAATCTCTCCCTCCTAACCCCATTCTCCTGCCTTCTCCCCGCAATCCCTGACACACATACACAGGTGGTAGACAAAAATGCTGGAGAAACTCAGCGGGTGCAGCAGCATCTATGGAGCGAAGGAAATAGGCAACGTTTCGGGTCGAAACCCTTTGGGTTTCAGCCCGAAACGTTGCCTATTTCATTTGGGATTCAGCCCGAAACGTTGCCTATTTCCTTTGGGTTTCGGCCCGAAACGTTGCCTATTTCCTTTGGGTTTCGTCCCGAAACGTTGCCTATTTCCTTTGGGTTTCGGCCCGAAACGTTGCCTATTTCCTTTGGGTTTCGGCCCGAAACGTTGCCTATTTCCTTCGCTCCATAGATGCTGCTGCACCCGCTGAGTTCCTCCAGCACTTTTGTCTACCTTCGATTTTCCAGCATCTGCAGTTCCTTCTTGAACACTAATACACAAACGCTCCGGTTTCCTCCCACACGTGCAGGTTTGTAGGTTAATTGACTTGGTGTAGGTGTAAATTGTCCCCAGTGTGTGTGTGTGTGGGATAGTGTTAGTGTGCGGGGATCGCTGGGCGGTACGAACTGCTTGGGCCGAAGGGCCTGTATCTCTAAACTAGCCTGAGCCCTGGATCAGTGAGGCAACAAAACTCTACCGCTGTGCCACCGTGCCCTACTGATTATTTTTTCTTTTGTCTTTCACCGAAGGCGCGGGTTACAAAACAAATGAAGAAGGAACTCGATGTGGAGCAGGAGCGGTGGAGGCAGGAGAGCAAAGTGTTTCATTCGGAGTTGGCCAACAGGATCATCCAGGTAAGGACCATTCATTCACCTCCAGGCAGCGCAACAGTATAGAAACATAGAAATTAGGTGCAGGAGTAGAGGCCATTCAGCCCTTCGAGCCTGCACCGCCATTCAATATGATCATGGCTGATCATCCAACTCAGTATCCCGTACCTGCCTTCTCTCCATACCCCCTGATCCCCTTAGCCACAAGGGCCACATCTAACTCCCTCTTAAATATAGCCAATGAACTGTGGCCTCAACTACCCTCTGTGGCAGAGAGTTCCAGAGATTCACCACTCTCTGTGTGAAAAAAGTTCTTCTCATCTCAGTTTTAAAGGATTTCCCCCTTATCCTTAAGCTGTGACCCCTTGTCCTGGACTTCCCTAACATCGGGAACAATCTTCCTGCATCTAGCCTGTCCAATCCCTTAAGAATTTTGTAAGTTTCTATAAGATCCCCTCTCAATCTTCTAAATTCTAGAGAGTATAAACTGAGTATGTATTCAAGAGTTAGATACACAGTCGCTCTTAGGGCTAACGGGATATGGGGAGAAGGCAGGAACGGGGTACTGATTGTGGATGATCAGCCATGATCATATTGAATGGCGAATGGTGCTGGCTCGAAGGGCCGAATGGCCTCTACTCCTGCACCTATTGTCTATGTTGATAACAGTGGTGAAAGGTGGGAGGTCTGAGGGACATGTAGCTACTCAGTATAAGAAGAACTCTGGAGGTTCTCAACCCCAAGGAGCTGTGAATTTGTATATCTAGAGTGACCCAAGCCCTTTAGTTTAGTTTAGAGATACAGCGCGGAAAGAGGCCCTTCGGCCCACCGAGTCCGTGCCGTCCAGCGATCCCCGCACACTAACACCATCCTACACCCACACCCGAAGCCAATTAACCTACAAACCTGCACGTCTTTGGAGTGTGGGAGGAAACCGGAGCACCCGGAGAAAACCCACGCAGGTCACGGGGAGAACATGCAAACTCCGTACAGACAGCACCTGTGGTTGGGATCGAACCCGGGTCTCTGGCGCTGTGAGGCAGCAGCTCTACCCGCTGCACCACCATGCCCCCAATTGCTCCCACAATCTACGACCCTCTCCCCCTCTCTACCTCCCTCCTGCAGTCATCACGGGTGTATAAGCTTCAAGATAACAGCATTCACAATATCTATCCCATGCACCGTATATTTACATCTGACGAAGGGTCTCGTCCCGAAACTTCCCACCGGAGATGCCGCCTGTCCCGCTGAGTTACTCCAGCATTTTGTGTCCGTCTCCGATAACCGATGTACTTATTTGAACATGCTGTAAAATTGTTTCAATCTTCTTCCCAGCTTCTTAAAGAAGACATTGAAAGGTCTTCGGCCATTTCGGAGGGGCTGGAGTCTCGGATTGCCAAGTGTGGTCTCCAGTGTCTAGCGGACTTCCTCCAGAGGTACCGTGTCCCAAGTTGTGGAGGGGAGGAGGGGAGGGGGTGGGTTTGGTTGGAAGACCTGCTTCATTGACTGGAGAACGTTGTTGGGATGTCCCGAAGATAGACACAAAAAGCTGGAGTAACTCAGCGGGACAGGCATCATCTCTGGAGAGAAGGAATGGGTCCAGACCCACTTCAGGATTTGAGTCTAGGAGCAGGGAGGTTCTACTGCAGTTGTACAGGGTCTTGGTGAGACCACACCTGGAGTATTGCGTACAGTTTTGGTCTCCTAATCTGAGGAAAGACATTCTTGCCATAGAGGATTTGAGCATAGGAATCAGGGAGGTTCTACTGCAGTTGTATAGGGTCTTGGTGAGACCACACCTGGAGTATTGCGTACAGTTTTGGTCTCCTAATCTGAGGAAAGACATTCTTGCCATAGAGGATTTGAGTCTAGGAGCAGGGAGGTTCTACTGCAGTTGTACAGGGTCTTGGTGAGACCACACCTGGAGTATTGCGTACAGTTTTGGTCTCCTAATCTGAGGAAAGACATTCTTGCCATCGAGGGAGTGCAGAGAAGGTTCACCAGACTGATGCCTGGGATGTCAGGACTTTCATATGAAGAAAGACTGGATAGACTCGGCTTGTACTCGCTAGAATTTAGGAGATTGAGAGGGGGATCTTATAGAAACTTACAAAATTCTTAAGGGGTTGGACAGGCTAGATGCAGGAAGATTGTTCCCGATGTTGGGGAAGTCCAGGACAAGGGGCCACACACACAGTTTAAGGATAAGGGGGAAATCTTTTAGGACCGAGATGAGAAAAACATTTTTTTTCACACACAGAGAGTGGTGAATCTGTGGAATTCTCTGCCACAGAAGGTAGTTGAGGCCACACAGTTCATTGGCTATATTTAAGAGGGAGTTAGATGTGGCCCTTGTGGCTAAAGGGATCAGGGGGTATGGAGAGAAGGCAGGTACGGGATACTGAGTTGGATGATCAGCCATGATCATATCGAATGGCGAATGGTGCAGGCTCGAAGGGCCGAATGGCCTCTACTCCTGCACCTATTTTCTATGTTCAGACTCAAAACGTCACATATCCTTTTTCTCCAGAGACCTGGCAGGAGAATGGGGTTAGGAGGGAGAGATAGATCAGGCGGGAATGAATAACGGAGTAGACTTGATGGGCCGAATGGCCCAATTATGCTCCTATTCCTTATGACCTCATGACCCGCTGAGTTACTCCAGCGTTTTGTGTCTGTTTGTCCTGTGGTACCTTGCTTCTACTGCATGGCTGAGCCTAGAGTGACAGGGTGGCCCAAGCCCTTTAGTTTAGTTTAGAGATACAGTGCGGAAACAGGCCCTTCGGCCCACCGAGCCCATGCCGACCATCGATCCCCGCACACTAACACTATCCTACACACACACACACACACTGTGGGACGATTTACAATTTTTACCGAAGCCAATTAACCTACAAACCTGCACGTACGTCTTTGGAGTGTGGGAGGAAACCGGAGCACCCGGAGAAAACCCGCGCAGGTCCCGGGGAGAGAACGTGCAAACTCCGTACAGACAGCACCCGTAGTTCGGATCGAACCCGGGTCTCTGGCGCTGTGAGGCAGCAACCCTTGCCCCCTCTACCTCGCCCCCTCCAGGGGTGTCGTGTTGTGATAACCCCGTCTCTGTGTAAATGCAGAGCGTGCGTTGTTACTGCCTCTCTGGCACAGAGATGAAAAGCATCTCAGACACAGAGTGGGCTGTGGGAGAGGAACCTTTTATTGGATAAACAAGGAACTCTGCCAAAGGCGTGGTGGACTTAACAGACAAGAAATACTTGTAGACCCACACAAATTGTTTTGTTACTCTCTCACTCTCCCCTTCTCTCACCTCCCCTTCTCTCCCCACTTCTCTCCCCCCCTTCTCTCTCCCCCCCTTCTCTCCCCCCCTCTCTCTACCCCCCTCTCTCTCCCCCTCTCTCTCCCCCCCTCTCTCTCTCTCTCTCTCTCTCTCTCTCACTTTCTCTCACTCTCTCTCTCTCCTCCTCCCTCTCCCTCTCTCTCTCGCTCTCTCTCGCTCTCTCTCACTTTCTCTCACTTTCTCTCTCTCCTCCTCTCCCTCTCCCTATGTCTCTGCTCCTCTCTCTCTCCCCCTCTCTCCCTCTCTCCCTCTCTCCCCCTCTCTCACCCCCTCTCCCCCCCCCTCTCTCTCTCTATCTCCCCCTCCTTCTCCCTCCCCCTCCCTCTCTCTCCCCCACACTCTCTCTCCCTTCCCTCTCTCTCCCCCTCTCTCCCCCCCCTTCTCTCCCCCCCCCTTCCCTCTCCCCCCCCTTCTCTCTCCCCCCTTCTCTCCCCCTTCTCTTCTCTCTCCCTCTCCCTCCCCCCTTCTCTCTCCCTCCTCTCTCCACCCCTTCTCTCTCCCCCCTCTCTCCCCACTTCTCTCCCCCCTTCTCTCTCCCCCCTTCTCTCTCCCCCCCTCTCTCTCTCCCCCCTCTCTCCCCCCCTCTCTCTCCCCCCCTTCTCTCTCCCCCCTTCTCTCTCCCCCCTTCTCTCTCCCCCTTCTCTCTCCCCTCCCCCTTCTC
This sequence comes from Leucoraja erinaceus, assembly GCF_028641065.1. Lineage (NCBI taxonomy): Eukaryota > Metazoa > Chordata > Chondrichthyes > Rajiformes > Rajidae > Leucoraja > Leucoraja erinaceus. The sequence continues at coordinate 1,783,091 of NC_073414.1, forward strand.
TCTCTCCCCTTCCTCTCCCCCCCCCTCTCTCCCCCCCTTCTCTTCTCCCCCCCCTCTCTCTCTCCCCCCCCTTCCCTCTCTCCCCCTCTCTCTCTCCGTCTCTCTCTCCCTCTCTCTCTCTCTCTCTC
>NC_073414.1:1788218-1790718 GCF_028641065.1 Leucoraja erinaceus
GCTCTCTGGTTGTGGTAGGATGGTTCAGTTGCCTGATAACAGCCGGGAAGAAACTGTCCCTGAATCTGGAGGTGTGTGTGTGAGTGCGTTTTCACACTTGCCCGATGGGAGAGGGGGGAAGAGGGAGTGGCCGGGGTGCAGGGTGGTCCCGTGCTGTCCAGCTCTCTCTCTCTCTCTCTGACGGACGATGGCCTCTCTTCCTCACCCCCAGCAGTCCACCATGACATGGCTGGACCTGGCCATTGGTCATCTGGCCGAGATCATCGCACTGAAGGAAACGTCCTGCATCCAGATGGAAGTCGGGGTCTTGGTCAGCAGCTACCCTGATGTGTGGTGAGTCAAACCACCTCTTCGCACCTTGCACATTCACACCTTGCACACCCACACCGTGCACACTCACACCTTGCACACTTACACCCTGCACACTCACACCTTGCACACACACCTTGCACACACACCTTGCACACTCGCACCTTGCACACTTACACCATGCACACTCGCACCTTGCACACTCACACCTTGCCCACTCACACCTTGCACACTCTCGCCTTGCACACCCACACCTTGCACACCCACACCTTGCACACCCACACCTTGCACACCCACACCGTGCACACTCACGCCTTGCACACCCACACCTTGCACACCCACACCTTGCACACTCACACCTTGCACACTCACACCGTGCACACTCTCGCACACCCACACCGTGCACACTCACACCTTGCACACCCACACCTTGCACACCCACACCTTGCACACCCACACCGTGCACACTCACACCTTGCACACTCACACCTTGCACACCCACACCGTGCACACCCACACCTTGCACGCCCACACCTTGCAAATTCACATCTTGAGCACTCACGCCCCGCACACTCACGCCCCGCACACCCAGGCCTTGCACACTCACGCCCTGCACACCCATGCCTTACACACTCACACCCTGCACACTCACTCCTTGCACATTCAGTTCTTTGATGTTAGGTAACACCCCCCCCCATGTACATTCTCTCTGCGAATCAGTCTGTGAATCTGGAGAAGGGTCTCGACCCGAAACGTCGCCCGTTCCTTCCCTCCAGAGATGCTGCCTGTCCCGCTGAGTTCCCCCAGCGTTCTGTGCCTCCCCTCAATACCCCTACCACTGAATGTTGATCTCCTGTGGCTGTCGGCAAGGGTTGCTCTGCCCTGTCTTTCCCAGGCTCTGTGCGACCTGCAGAGACTCCGAACCCTTCCATCAGTTTGTGCAAGGAGCAAACAATGGGAAATGCTTCAAGCTGACAAGATCTTCCTGAACTTTGAGTAAACTCCCAGGCACATTGAGAGTCTGACGCCAAGGGCCAGGTTCTGAGATGCTGTTGGCGTTGGGACAAGACCTCACGAGTGAATGTCTCAGCCTCCCCGCTATCGGCTGGCCGCTGCGATCCTGTTATTATTTTTCCTGCAGCGTTCTTCCTGACCGTCGAGTATCCTGACGGGGGGTGAAGTCAACACTGATGATCCTTCACAAGTGTATCCGCTTCCTGTTTGAGTTGGAAAGCTACTTATAGTAAAGTTAGGAAGTCCAGAGCAGTGGCATGGGACCAGACTAGGAAGTGAGACCGTCAGCATTTCCTGCCCCTTTGGCCATTTCGGGTGCCACAAGAACCATAAAAATCAATCCGTCATCAGAGAGTCCGACCTTCCCTTGTCGTTTCCTAAAGTTGATTCATTGCGTTCTCTGGGAGAGAGATGAGCGGCAGGAATTCTGAATCAGACTACACCCTTCACGACCAACAGTATCTTTGACCTCTGACACAATGCTCAAGCACAAACAAGGCCCCGTGTCTCTACAACCTGCCCTACCCCTGGCTACTGGACCATTGACAATAGACAACTGGTGCAGGAGGAGAGGCCATTCAGCCCTTCGAGCCTGCACCGCCATTCAATGTGATCATGGCTGATCATCCCCAATCAGTACCCCGTTCCTGCCTTCTCCCCATATCCCCTGACTCCGCTGAGTTACTCCAGCACTCTGTGGAACGTCACCTATCCATGTTCCCCACAGATGCTGCCTGACCCGCTGAGTTATGGTGCAGCAGCATCTATAGAGCTAAGGAAATAGGCAACGTTTCGGGCCGAAACCCTTCTGGAAATAGGCAACGTTTCGGGCCGAAACCCAGAAGGGTTTCGGCCCGAAACGTTGCCTATTTCCTTAGCTCCATAGATGCTGCTGCACCCGCTGAGTTACTCCAGCACTCTGTGAAACGTCACCTATCCATGTTCTCCACAGATGCTGCCTGACCCGCTGAGTTACTCCAGCACTCTGTGAAACGTCACCTATCCATGTTCTCCACAGATGCTGCCTGACCCACTGAGTTACTCCAGCACTCTGTGTCTTTTTACACTGGGGATTTACAGATTATCGGGGGTTCAAATCTTTAAGAGCCCTATCTAGCTCTCTCTTGAAAGCATCCAGAGAACCGGCCTCCACCGCCCTCTGAGGCAAAGAATTCCA